>NW_021604638.1:4321756-4369893 GCF_004785775.1 Grammomys surdaster | reverse complement strand
GAGCACAGCCAGGGAATGGGAGCACAGCCAGGGAATGGGAGCACAGCCAGGGATAAGAAAGGATGCCATGGGGCAGGGGGATGGATGACTCAGCAGGGTAAGCACTTGCCACACAGATCTGACACTCTTAGTCTGATCCATAGATCCTGTAGAAGAAGGATCTCTGTGCACCTGCTGTATCACAACCACTCAGCACAACAATACTAAGTCAAATAAAAATTCAAAAAGAAACTACGACACAGTGGTTTATATGAATGCTATCCTAGGCAATACAGAAATTAGGTATATTTTTAATTTTTGCAAAAGCTTGTACTGGTTAGTTTTATATCAACTTGACACAAGCTAAAGATATGTTAGAGGAAGGAGCCTCAGTTAAGAAAATGCCTCCACAGGATCAGGTTGCAGGCAAGCCTGCAAAGCATTTTCTTAATTAGTGAATGATGGGGGAGCCCACTGTGGGCGGGGCCATCCCTGGGCTGGTGGTCCTGGGTTCTATAAGAAAGCAGGCTGAGCAAGCCGTGAGAAGTAAGCCAGTCAGCAGCGTCCCTGTATGGCCTCTGCATCAGCTCCTGCCTCCATGACTGCCCTTGGTGATGGACTGTTCCCGGAAGTATACTACGCTGAAATTAACCCTTTCCTCTTCACCTTGCCTTTTAGTCGTGGTGTTACATCAAAGCGATAGAAACCCTGACTAAGACAAGCTTTTTCTAGAGGATTAACTACTGGGAAAGGCAGGAAAGGGAGCTGAAGGAGAAGAAAGTGCAGCTGGAGAGACTACAGGAATCTTAACAATCCTCATGCTCCATTTCTTGAGGTAGAACATGGGCCCACCGCTGTTGTGATTCAATACGTTAGCCCTCTTTTTCAGATGAGGAGACTCTTAACTTTTTCAGACGACTGGAGAAGCCGCTCCTGAAGCCTATACTGTGGGCTGGAGCGGACCTGGATGTGGTAAGGCTGGCTCTGTGTGTCATCACTGTCTTGTCCTCCTATCCACTGTCATAACCTAGCTGAAGGACTGTGTGAGACAATGCGAGCACGCCGTGCATTCCCCACGAGCCCTGGGATGGAGTAAGGGCTCCCTCCGGAAATACTGTCTTCCGTGATTAGCCCTGCGAAAGCCCAGAGACTCTGTGTGACCACTGAAAGCCATGCAGCTAGGTGACATCGCATTTGTGCAGACTGCTCCACAGTTACTGTGTGGACCAACTCCTAAGTGACTTCTGTAGTGTCAACACAAAGCCACAGCTCTCACCCCCAGAGAGTCGGTTTTGGAGCCAAATACGAGTGGCCGCTGCCAAGGAACACACATTTGGTTACTCCAGATTCCATTGTCCAGCATGGCAGTAGGTCAGGGAAGTATTGATAGACACAGAACAGAGAAAGGCACGAATCAAGACCTTGGTGGAAACATCAGAGGGATGGGTACAGCCAAGCCAACAACCTCACCCGTGAGCCTCGGATGCTACCGGCGAACATTCGTAGCCCTTAGATTGGTGGCAAGTAGGGTTTCTGATAAGTTAGTATATTCCCAAGGTTTTTAATCTGTTAATCACAGAACGTTAGGACAGACACGGACATGGGCAAGGAATGGGGCCTAAGGATAGCTAGCCTACGGGAAATTATGATCAGACAGTGAACCTGCAACATTCCAACCTCCCATATCACTGACGCTTTAATCCGTCAATCAGCCTAGCTTCTTTCCAGGAATTCTCAGTTATAGCAGGAGCCCTGAACACAATCGCCTCCTCTCAGGGTATTCATGAGTGCTAGGCAAATTCACCTGCCCGAACCCCTTGGCATAAAAAGAAACACAACAGAGACAATTATACTGACTCTTCTCCATCCCCTGGTTTTAAAAGAAAAACAAATGCTTTCCTTGGGGCTGTGAGGCTGTGGCCCTGGATGTTCTTCCTGCTGTAGCTGTGGGAAGCGAGTGTGTCCTCCTGAAGCAGATGGATTGCCAGGTGAGGAGTGGCGTTCTTTGGGGAGGAGGGTCATCTGATTGAGTTCTGTGTAAGGCAGAACTCTTCAACACAGAGGGCTTTGATTTTTCTAGTTCCTTTACCCAACCCATGGTGTGAAGTGACGTTTGGGTTGATGATATTGGAATGTTTTTGTTTTAATGAAAAATCAAAACAGGAAAAGCAAAATGCTCTCTCTTCCTTTTCCTCCTCCTCCTCCTCTTCCTCTTCCTCCTCCTCTTCCTCCTCCTCTTCTTCCTCCTCTCTCTCTCTCTCTCTCTCTCTCTCTCTCTCTCTCTCTCTCTCTTTCTCTGTCTCTCTTCCTCTCCTCTCGTCCTCTCTCTCTGCCTCTCTGTCTCTCTCTCTGTCTCTGTCTCTCTCTCTGTCTCTGTGTGTGTGTGTGTGTGCACATGTTTCCAGACTTTCATTACATAGCCTAGGCTGATTTGAATTTCACTATGTAGCTCAGGCTAGACTCAAACTTTCTATCTCCAAGTCTCAGCCTCCTGAGCGCTGGGATTAGATAGCTGTGCGCTTGCACAACTGTTGCTAACCACTCAGCCCTCCTGCTTCACCTCTCAATCCTGTAGCGTCTGGGGCTAAAACGACACAAAGCGGAGGTGGTGGCACCATCTATGTTCCACACCCTCAGAAGGTAGGACCTCCCTCTCCGATTGGGAGTTCCAGGCTAGCCTGAGCTACATGAGACTTAATCAAAAACAAAATAAAAACCAAGGGTCATTCTAACACATGAACTGAGGGTTTGAGGTCCTAAAATCAGCCCCTTACTCATGACTGGATGTCACCTCCCTAAATTTCCATGAAGCAGTTTTAAGGTCTGTTAAACCATGCAGAACACACCATTGCTCTGTGAACCAATGTTCCTTTCAGAGCTGAGTCCTGTGGAAAATTTGGTATTTGTATACAGTCCCCCATGATGCAGATGATACTGGACTCACAACCACGCTTTGGTGTTTTGTCCAGTTTGATCTGATACAGACTGGAATAAGAGAAGGAGAATTGATGAAATACTACAGAATCCTAGAGTCCCAGTAGTCCTTGTGTAAATAACGAGCTATACCTGCAGGCTTGCTGGAGAATACCCAGGTCTACCCTCAGGTTAAATCCTTTACTGGTGCCAATCTAAACAGGCAGAGACTGTGACGTAGCATACATGTGCTTTTGAAAGTAATCACCTGTTTGCTCACAGTCTGAACTATTACAGGAAGCTATCGAGAAAGTATGAGAGGGAAGGAAACTCTCACCCTGCTTATATGGTATTTGTGTATGGGATTTAAATAGCTCTTTGCTGGTGGGAAGTTTGCAGCTTTTTATGGAAGTCTTTAAAAGCAAACAAACACACGGGAACTGGATGGAAATCGTACACCGAGAAACTTTAGGTGTTCTATGGGTACTGCATGGGGTGTGGAAACCTAAGGCTTCTTTGGAGCGTTGGTTGTGTTGGATGGTGCTTCGATAAAGCAGACAGGTGAAGGAACGGGTCAAACCGAGCACAGGTGATAGGATGTTTCAATAAGGCAGACCCGTGAAGGAATGTTCCGCTGAAGCAGACACAGCTGAAAGGATGTTCCGCTAAAGCAAGCACGTGAAAGGACGCTTGATAAAGGATTCTTTGCTAACAACATGCATGTATTGGTTTGCCTTATGTTGCATATTGAGCTCTGTTTGTTGTGACTTCATAGAGAGAAATGCACCAAAAAACTTCTGATGGTGCTCTGGCGGCTTCATGCTGCTTCCTCGGGCTCGGGCCTTGCTAAGACAGACTCAGGTGCTGAGGCAAGACTTGTGGTGAGGCAAAACCTGGGGAGGACACATGACGTTTGGAGGGAGTATACATAGGACCCAATGGAGAGTGACAAAGGCTTGCATAGCTAGCTTTGCAGCACTTCTTGGTTTCGAGTCTTGCTTTGCTGATCTTCACTTTGTTGAGAGGTACAGCAGAGAACTTCTCCTGGCTTCCCTGCTGGTCCTGGTCCCTCCTGCTGATTCATGCTGATGTGCTGAGGCCTGGCTGTCTCTGCTAAGTCATGCCACCACTGCTGATTCGTGCTTGCTATCCCGACACTACTGAACCAGGCTGCTGGTATATTTGTGAAGATTCCTGTGAACTGAACTGCTGATTTCCTGACAATGCAGATGGGATTTGCTCCAAAGAACAATTTCTAAACAGGCCCACCTCTCTCGTATCCTAATAACCTTTCTTTTTCACTACCTCTGGTGGGTGAGGAGCTAGAAGGGAGGGTAAAGCATTTAAGGACCGTTATTAAAATTAGGACTGAGAAAACTCAAAGCCAACAATCAACTGCCTACATTCCATGTGTGTGACGATAGCTACGTGCCCTATGCAGGACAACCAACCAGTGTAAAATGCGGCTTAGTTTCGACATTACAGCTGCTACTCACACAAAACCAAGTCAGCTGAAAGGCAGTAACAAACCTTCCTGTATGGTCAAGAGTGGAGGGCTTTCATTGCTCCCAGAACAAGGAATGTGAGAATAGATGATCTGGGTGTTGTCACCCAGAAAAGTCACCGCCATGCAAAGAGCACAAGTCAGGCCACAGAGGATTATTGGATGACGGTGGTACTTCCCACAGTGAATGGAGTAAATCATGTCTTTGCTCAGTCTGACTCAGATACTTCTGGTAGCCATGGTGCTGATTTAAATGAGTGAAACACACTGGATAAGATGTGGGGGATGTGGAGGTACACCTTGTGAAGGAAAAGAGAGATGCAGAGCGAGGCGCCGCAGGCTCCCGCGACTCCTCGAAGAGACCCGATCTGCTGTACACGGCATTAGATCTAACATGGCTCCTGGGGCTCTTGGAGCACCGGTGAGACAGCAAAAACAAAACAAAACAAAAATAAACAAAAATGAGGTGAGTCCCAAGGCCAGGGCGGTGGCTACTTCCCCTTCTTCATAGAAGTCCTAACAGGTGACGATTTCTGACACTCCCATTCCTCTGCTCCTTCTAAGTTACCTCATCAGGCCGGGCTTTCATTGGAGCACGGTGACGGTGTGGTGAGGTATGATTGGGTGAGGATTGGGGGCTTGGGATTGGCTCAAACACTGTATAAAAGCTAATGTGCTGGGTGGTAAACTCAGATCTGCACGCTGATGCTGATCTCCCGAGTCTGATGCCCAGGATTTGTCACGTGACTTCATCGTCTCTTATCCCCATCCTCGGTCCTGTTCCTACGATAAGTGATAGCTTTGAGACTTGTAGGTGACCGAAATTTCTAGGGCACCACAGTTTATACCTACTCTATAGACTTAGTAACCAAGTTGCTGGCTTCTATAAGAGAGAGACTTTTTGTTTTATACTAAAAGCATCCTTGCTTAGACCCTTGGCATTTGGGGAGCCGGCTGTAACCAGGAAACCCAGCCCATCAGCAGGAGGAAACAGGCTCTTGGCTTTGGGCAGCTGTTGCCATGTTGGGATGTGTGCAAGAATTCTGATTGGTCAGGAGAAGCTTGCCATGACCTTTTATTTCCATCACCGTTTCTTTTCTGTTGCTGTGATAAAATACTCTGACAAAAGAAGCTTAAAGGAAAGGAAGAGTTATTCCGGTTCGGGGGTCTAGGGCACAATCGGCTCTGATAGAGACATCATAGCTGCAGGAGCCTGAGGGAGGTGGTCACAGGCATCCACAGTCAAGAAGCAGAGAGCGATGGATACACGCTACTCGGCTCCCTTTCTGCATTTACATAGGTTATGAACCTAGGCTATGAATGGTGCCACGCATGGGGACAGGTCTTCCGCCTCCATTCACTCAATCAAGATAATCCCGAATAAGCATGCGCAGCAGCCCACCTTCCACGTGACTCCAGAATCTGTAATTGCCACTAACCATCACACTGTGCCTGTGAAACCTCTCAGATTTCAAACGTTATCAGATCATTCAACGTTAAGGCGTTAAGGAGTGGGAAACAAGGAAGAGACGACAAACAGGTGCAGGTTCTCGTGCACAGGCCAGCAACACCTCGCGATTCCAAAGGAGACAGCACCAGCCGCAGGAGTCCACGCGCCCTGACAAAAATCCTTTCAATTAATTGCAAAATAAATCAAATCTTGCCCATCTCAGACCTTAGATCAAACAGCATTATTCAACAATGTTTCCCATCTTCTGTCCAAAGGAGGGTCCCTTTAAATAAATAAACATTTCAAGGATTTTTAAAGAAAAGCACACCACCAGGGAATTGTTAACTCTGGTGTTTAGTTGCCACGCTATGGTGACTTCAAAGAGATCATTACAAAGACGCTCAAAAGGAACGCAGTTCAAAAAAAAAAAAAAGAAATGGCAGATAGAACTTTTGAAAATATGGTCAGGAAAACATCTAAACAAACTTCACGGCAGTGAGCGGGTCTGCCAGTCTATAAAGCAGGGAGGTTATTAACCTCGTGACAGCGCCGCCGCTGGCTCGCGGGGATCCGGCTGCTGGGCACCAGTGTTTATTGACACTTGCGGGTAAACTAATAAAATCCTTCCATTTCAATTAAATTTTGGAGACTCGGGTTCCCACCTTCTCAAATGCTGCAAAGCGGTATATGGCCCCAGCAGCCCCTTTGGATCTCAAGGCCCCTCTCGGCCCGGGAGGTGAACCCGTGTAGCATCCGATTGCTTTCTTCACTCTGACTTTCATTAGCACCGAAGGCCACAGGAGGCAGCGCTGACAAACGCAGACAAAGAAAAGCCCATAGATTGATCCGTTTTGGAATCCAGAGCGGCTTCCGGGTGTGCTCTCTGTAATGTTTGGGGTCTCCTAGAATCATGCTGGAGCTGAGAGGGACTTTGGGGCTTTTCCATAACACAAAGTTTAGAGTGAGGAGAGCTGGGGCCGACAGAGGCTGACTGTGGGTCAAGGGTAAAATGGAATCAGTTTTCATTTCATTCCAGTGGTAGACACGCTTCTCGCTTGACAACCCACGATTCTCACCCCTGGTGTACTTGGCTTACTCTCTTGCATGCTTATTCTGATGAAGCTGGTTAGCTGGTGCGTGTGCGTGTGCGTGTGCGTGTGCGTGTGCGTGTGTGTGTGTGTGTGTGTGTGTGTGTATGAGAGAGGGGAGGGGGAACAGAGGGAGGCTACCCACCTGCCATGAAGTATAGATCAAAAATCACTACTCTCCCTATCTAGCTTCCAAATGAACAAGACTCAGACTGTGATTTATTTATTTAGCGTTAAGCAATCACTGGGGGATTGTCCCTAATCTATAGCCCTATTCGCTCCATTGTTAATTCCCAGCTGTGCTCCCCGAATGCTCACTGAATCTTCCTGGATTATTTCTGCTCCACCATCCTGTCCTAAGGGTTCATCTTGATTGACCACGTGCTCCTGGTCCCATCACTTCCAATGTCCAATGGAGACCACCGTCCTCTCCTTCTTCCTCCTTCCTTTCCTTTTTCTCCTCAGTGTTCCTATCTGTGACCCCCATCCTGGTAAAGCAGAACTCTACTTCTCTCTATTCTGCCCAGTGATTGGCTGTAGCCATTCTTATTTAATCAATAGCTTTAAATTGGGTGGCTGAGTTTGCACAGCAAAAGCTGATGTGTGTGGGAATTTGCTCCTCTTGGGGCAACCAGATCTTGGGGTACAGGATTTAGCATTTGAACACATAGTAAATACCAGGCCAGCCTCCAGCACTGAAGAAACAGAGAACTCCATCTGGCCACCCTGCTAATAGTAAGATGAGCTTAAAATCAGACCCTGCAGATGAGACAATGGCTCTGGCATGTGCCTTGATTGTATCTTTGTGGGAAATTTTAGGGCACAGTCATCCAGCTACACAGGCAGTCTGGTGAGCTCCAGGAATTCTGGCTTCAGCTGCCCAGTGCAGGGATTGCAGGCACTCTGCTCAGCTTATATGTGGTTGCTGGAGACCCAAACTCAGGTCCTGCAAGCACTTTCCTGACTAACCTCCCAAACCACACTCTTTTCTCTGAGGAGGCTGGGGTCTCTTATAGCTCAGACTAACCTTTAAACTTCCTGTGTTACCAAGGATGACCTTGAACTCCCAATCCTCCCGCACTCCTGTGGAATTCTGGAATTTCAGGTGTATGTCACCATCCCTGGCTCTTCACAAATCTGAGGTCAGAAGCCCCATCCCATTTGACAGGGAAATTGAAGACAGGGAAATTGAAATCTAAGTAAGATCACATGAGGAGGGGGCTAGGGAGATGGCTCAGTGGTTAAGGATTCTTGCTGCTCTTACAGAGGACCTGGGTTTGGTTCTCAGCATCCTCATGGCTGTCCACAGTCATCTGTAACTCCAGTTGCAGAAGATCCTTTGGCACCAAGCACACATTTGGTGTGCAGAGACATACATGAAAAAAACAAACAAACATTCACATACATAAAATAAACACTTAGAATAAATAAAAGATGTCTTGGAAAAAAATCTCATTGGTAGGAAGAAGCAGAAACACTGCTCTTCTGTTAAGATCTAGAATTTTCCTTATAATTGCTTTCCTGATTACAGAAGGAAGAGGGTGGGGAGAGTTGATCATAACGAGATACCATATATGTCAACAGAACCCAGTGCATAATCACTGCTCCACGCCTGGCTGCTGCTACCATGGTTATCTTAGTGAATATTCTTTCATCTCTGCATTGGCTGCCAACAGCATCTCCTGCTATAATCAAGGTGTTAGTGGAACTCTTCAAGGTATCTGGCTAGTGGAATGGCTGTTGTCTTAAAGATGCCTGGTCCTAGACCCCCTGGAGCTTCCTGGGACTGGACCACCAACCAAAGAGTACACATAGAGGGACGCATGGCTCAGGCCGCATATGTGGCAGAGGATGGCCTTGGTGGAGATCAGTGAGAGGAGCGGCCCTTGGGCCTGAGGGGGTTCGATGCCCCAGTGTAGGGGGAATGCCAGGGTGGGAAGGTGGGAGTGGGTGGGTGGGTGGGGGAGCACCCTCATAGAGGCAGGGGGAGGAGGGATGGGATAGGGAATTTCCAAAGGGGAGACATGGAAAGGGGAAAACATTTGAAATGTAAATAAAGAAAATATCCAATAATAATAATAAAAAGCAATGCCTGGTCCTGAAGATAATGAAGATACTTGAATGTGACCTAGGCGAACAACCAGGCAGAAATTTCTCCTTGTACTGGCCAAAACTCAGAAGGAATTTGCTGGCATGGATAACCAACCATGCAGGGAGAGGCCAGACTTTGGGCTGGAGGCCGAGCTTGAGAGGTCTCCTATGCTTCTGCTCCTCCCCTTGGCAGCTTGCTGGCTTCATTTCTAGACGACAAGTATCAGAACCCAGCGGCTTCTTTCGTGTTCTTCTGTCATCATGGAGAGATGGCCTTGGTGGTCACATCTGCTTATCAGTTCAGGTGCAAGCATTTGACACAACTGTCCTTCTAGAGAAACTAGAGATTCGTTCTGATTGGACCAGGTTGGGTCACTTGTCTGCATGTCTGTCCATTATAAGGAGATAGGGTGGTTTGCTTGCTTAAGCCTGAGTCATGGGCTCTACTCCACACCGAACCCAGACTAGAGCAAGAAGCCAGACTTGGAGTCAGCGTGACTATTAGAGACTGTTCACCACGGATCGATGGCACATGGAATAGGCACACATTTGTCCAGCCGGCCATTTCAGAGAGAAAGTATGTGAGTCTGACATAATTTTGACTCTTCTCTTTTGATCTTTATGACTGACTCATCTAGGGCCAGCACGATGACTCAGCATGTAAGGGAGCTTGCTGCCAAACCTGATGACCCGAGTTCCTTCCCCGGGATCCACAGCGTGGAAGGAGTCAGCTGACTCCAACTAGTTGTCTTTTGACAAGTTGTTCCATATGGCAGCTGTGACATGCACACACCCATATATATGTCATATATGTATATATGTATCTATCCATATATATATATTTCATGAAGGATATGTCTCTTATAGAAATGTTGACTTTCTAATTGTCTGTAGCTTTCTCGTTTAACCTTTAAAGTGTCTTTACAGCTTCCTTTCTTCCATGTTCCTATCTCAACAATGAGATCATTTCTCGGCATCCGATGAAAATGAATACTTTAGCAGCATCCGATCACATTGGGAACATGAACACCTATACTTGAGCTTCCTACCGTTTATTCTTGGAGCCTTTGTACAGTAGATGCAACTTAGATGTCACAGCAGGGGGTTGGCGACTTCTTGCATCGGTTAACTGTGGAGGACCAACAAATCTCTCTGAATTTTGGCAGCTGGGAACAAGAAAAGTTGGCAGTCTCACAGGTCAGTCTCTGGGAACAGCCCAGCTGGGAATGTTCTTCTCTGTCTCTCACAAAATGCTGGTCAAGGTGTCTGTTGGGCTGTGGCCATCACTTGCTTTTAAGTAGACAGGGTGAGCTCACAGTTGTGGGTGTTGTCCGATTTCCAAAGATTCACACTAGAGCTTGCTAACAGGATACTCTGCATTGGTCTGTCCTATGACATAGAGTAGAAAGAGGGAGAGGGACAAGGAGGAGGGAGCAGGAGAGAAGGGGAGAGGGAGAAGGGACAGGAGAGAGAGCACAAAAATACGGAAGCCACAGGTTTTTGTCACCTAATCTCAAAAACATGGCATCTATCACCTCTGCTATGGGTTTTGACTAAAAACAAGCCTTCTTCTACTCAAAGGATAAATGAGCTAAGAAAGAAATTAGGGAAATAATACCCTAATATAAATCATATAAAATATCTTGGTGTGACTCTAACCAAGCACGTGAAAGATCTGTATGATAAGAACTTCAAGTCTCTGAAGAAAGAAATCAAAGACCTCAGAAGATGGAAAGATCTCCCATGCTCATGAATCTGTAGGGTTAACATAGTAAAAATGGCCATCTTACCAAAAGTTATCTACAGATTTAACGCATTCCCCATCAAAATTCCAACTCAATTCTTCACAGAGATAGAAAGAGCAATTCTCAAATTCATCTGGAATAACAAAAAACCCAGGATAGTGAAAACTATTCTCAATAAAAAAAGAACTTCTGGAGGAATCACCATCCCTGACCTCAAGCTGTACTACAGATCAATAGTGATTTAAAACAGCATGGTATTGGTATAGAAACAAGCAGGTAGATCAATGGAATAGAATTGAAGACCCAGAAACAAACCCACCCACTTATGGTCGATTGATCTTTGACAAAGAAGCCTAAACCATCCAGTGAAAAAAGACAACATATTCAACAAATGATGCTGGTTCAACTGGAGGTCAGCATGTAGAAGAATGCAAATTGATCCATTCTTATCTCCTTCTACAAAGCTCAAAGTCCAAGTGGATCAAGGACCTCCACATAAAACCAGATACACTGAAACTAAGAGAAGGTGGGGAAGAACCTCAAACACATGGGTACAGGGGGAAATTTCCCGAACAGAATTCCAATGACTCATGCTCTAAGATCAACAATTGACAAATGGGACCTCATAAAACTGCAAAGCTTCTGTAAGGCAAAGGACACTGCCAATAGGACAAAATGGCAACCCACAGACTGGGAAAAGATAATTTCCAACCCTACACGTGATAGAAGGCTAATGTCCAAAATATACAAAGAACTCAAGAAGTTAGACTCCAGAGAACCAAATAACCCTATTAAAAATGGGGTATAGAGCTAAACAAAGAACTCTCAGCTGAGGAATCTCAAATGGTTGAGAAGCACCTAAAGAAATGTTCAACATCCTTAGTCATCAGAGAAATGCAAATCAAAATGACTCTGAGATTCCACTTCACACCCATCAGGATAGCTAAGATTAAAAACTCAAGTGACAGCAGATGCTGGTGAAGATGTGGAGAAAGAAGAAGACTCCTCCATTGTTTGTAGGACTGCAATCTGGTAAAACCACTTTGGAAATTAGTCTAGTGGTTCCTCAGAAATTGGAAATAGTTCTACCTGAAGACCCAGCTATACCACTACTGGGCATATACCCAAAAGATGCTCCAGCATATAACAAGGACACATGCTCCACTATGTTCATAGCAGCCTTATTTATAATAGCCAGAAGCTGGAAACAACCCAGATGTCCTTCAACAGAAGAATGGGTACAGAAAACATGGTACATTTACACAATGGAGTACTACTCAGCTATTAAAAACAATGACTTCATGAAATTGGCAGGTAAATGGATAGAACTAGAAAATATCATTCTGAGTGAGTGTACTGCTTGGTTTTGTGTGTCAACTTGATACAGGCTGGAGTTATCACAGAGAAAAAAGCTTCAGTTGAGGACATGCCTCCATGAGATCCAGTTGTAAGGCATTTCCTCAATTAGTGATCAAGCGGGAAGTGCCCCTTGTGGGCGGTGCCATCCCTGGGCTAGTGGTCTTGGGTTTTATAAGAAAGCAAGCTGAGCAAGCCAGGGAAGCAAGCCAGTAAGTAACATCCCTTCATGGCCTCTGCATCAGCTCCTGTATCCTGACCTGCTTGAATTCCAGTCCTGACTTCCTTTGGTGATGACCAGCAATTTGGAAGTGTAAGCTGAATAAACCCTTTCATCCCCAACTTGCATCTTGGTTTTATGCAGGAATAGAAATCCTACTAAGACAGTGAGGTAACCCAGACATAAAAGAACACACATGGTTTGTACTGTACTCACTGAGAAGTGGATATTAGCCCCAAAGCTTGGAATACCTATGAGACAACCTACCAACTGTAAGGAGCTTAAGAAGAAGGAAGACCAAAGTGTGGATGCTTCAATCCCACATAGAAGGGGGAACAAAATAATCACAGGAAGTAAAGGAAGAGAGGGACCCGAGAGAGAGAGAAAAGGGGGAGGAAAAAGGGGGTGCAGGATCAGGTATTAGAAGAGACAGGAGAGAAGTACAGAGGATCAGGAAATCTATAGAAAGCAGTGAGGGGTAGGGAACTGGGGTAGCCATTAGAAAGTCCCAGATGCTAGGGAAGAGAGCCACTCCCAGGACCCAACGGGGATGATCTTAGCTGAAATACACAACAAAGGGGAGATAGAACGTGTAGAGACTACCTCCAGTAGATAGGCATGGCCCCCAGTTGAGGGATGGGGCCACCCACCCATCTCAAAGTTGTTAACCCAGAAATGCTCCAGTCCAAAGGAAAGATAGGGACAAAAAATGGAACAGAGACTGAAGGAAAGGCCATCCAGAGACCACCCCACCTAGAGATCCATCCTATTTGCAGACACCAAACCCCAATACTATTGCTGATGCCAAGAAGCACTTGCTGACAGGAGCCTGGTATGGCTGTTCCCTGAGAGGTTCTACCAGCACCTGACCAATACAGATGCAGATACAGCCAACTACCTGACTGAGCCCAGGGACCCCAATGGAAGAGCTAGGGGAAGGAGTGAAGGAGCTGAAGGGGATTGCAACCCCATAGGAAGAACAATATCAACTAACTGGACCTCCCAGAGCTCCCAGAGACTAAACCACCAACCAAAGAGTATACACGGGGGGACCCATGGCTCTAGCTACATACGTAGCAGAGGATGGCCTTATCTGACATCACTGGGAGGGGGGCCCTTGGTCCTGTGGAGGCTTGATGCACAGCATAGGGGGATGCTGGAGTAGTGAGGCAGAGTGGGTGAGTGGGTGAGTGGGTGGAGGAACTCCTCATAGAGGCAAAGGGGAGGGGCATCCAGGAAAGGGGATATCATTTGAAATGCAAATGAATAAAATTAATAATAGTAATAAAAATAATGATAATTAGACGAGGCTGACACACGGAGATAACATTAAAGAGAACAGGAGGTAGGGTGTGGACTCCCTCTGTAAGTCTTCTCAGTATCTTTGCTATGGGGACTCTGAGCAGACAGAGGGATTCTAACCTATAAGGCAAGTATTTGGGGAAGGAAAAAAAATTTTTTTCTTGCGTAGGTACTTTTATTTTCAAAACTAAATTGTTTTTTTTTTCTGTCTCTAGATAACAAAGCTGATTGATAGTCTTTTCTCTCTATTTGAGGGAAAAAAAAAAAACCCTCCAAGCTTGGTATTTACCTCATTTGTAAAGGACTTTATACATCCGGAGACTCCTGGTTATATTTTAGGAATAGACAAAGCAGCAGCTGGGAATTCACCTACTGAAGAAGAGACTTTTAATTAATTTATTTTTTAACATGTATGTAACTGCCCGTTCTGCTGTTACAATCTGTGGGTCAGGGTCTAGCAAGAGAGAGAGTGGGGACAGAGGGACGAGAGATGCGAAGAAACGAGACAGAGTCTGGTCTATTCTCTCCTCAAGTCTCTCTTTTAATGAAAGGAAATCATGGGTATATATAAGTATAAGCAGGGGAACACAGCTGAAGACACTTTACCCCGTGCATCCTGCAGCTGGGGGCATTAAACAACAAAACAAGATATGTGAGAAAAACTTATTTATCAGAGTGTGCTCAGCTGTTGTAGGCTGTTGAAAACAAGTCTCTTGTCAGGGTATATGGCTCGAGATGGCTGCAAAGATGATAGCCGCTTTCTGCCTGGAGTCGGCTCCCAACAAGTCCCCCTTTTTAATTTTTTTTTTCTCAAAAGGGAAGGCTGGGAAAACTTACGGAAACTGTGCCTGCCTTAGGTTGGAACAAAAGACCCCAGCCTCCCTTTCCCGTCTTTGGATACTCAACAGCCATTGGATGAGCTCCTGTCTTAGGATGGTAAGGCCTCCCAGTTAGGGGCAAGGGTCTTGAGGTGTTCTCTTACCCGTCATTGACTATCCAGCTTAGCGCATAAGTTAGGGGTTAATCCTTGTCAGTCTTGATGACAGAGGTTTTGGAGTCCCCTACTTCCAGCCTGTGATAACGGACCTGTATGGGTTTCATTTGAATAGCATCTATCTATTGTCGTACAAAAGCTGTCAGTCTGTTGAACAGCATGAACCTGAGAGACAAGAGTCTTAGCAATGCCTGAATGGTTAGTGCAAAAGCAACACTCTTTTTAGGGTAGCACACAACTCCCTCTGTTGGAGGAGTAAAAAGTATAAGCCTCTTCTATTCTGTAGCACTATTTCAGCTAAGAAGGATAATGAATTTTACAGATGCATTATAGCAGATTCCATTCTTTCTAAATCTAAATCTGTAGAAGTACAGAACTGATCATAGCTTTGATCTTAACAAAACAAGTAAAGAAAATCCCCATTCCTGCCCCAGTCAATCTTAAACCCAAAAAACAACTATAGTAATTGTGGTAATGGGTTTTCTCCTGAGTCTAAACAATGTACCCCACTAAATCATAAATCAGGGAACCAAAAGTCCAATAGAGCCACCCTGGAGGTGTGGGTGGTGATGTCTTCTTCCATACTGAGAACTTCTCAAGTCCGGTATGCTGGTTGATCCGCTACTGTTTGAAGACAATTGTGAAACATCTTCATGTTTCCTGTAAAGAAAAAAATACGCTTCTCAGGGGGTTTCTCCTTCCTGGATTTGTTATTGTTGTCTTTTTGTTTGATCAGTCTCTCTGGCAGCCAGTGTGCGGCATCTGCCATTTGGGAATATATGCAGACAGAACCTCTTCCCCAGATAAGTACTGGATCTGGCCCATTCCAGGTTCCAGTTAATGGGTCTTTCCAGAGGACTGTTGAAAAATTCTTTTTGGTATCAGGATGCCAGAGTCTATCTGCAGCAGATTTTCATTCAGAATCCAAAGTTAAAAAATTTAAAATAGTGTGTGATGAAGGATATTTCTGGGGGATCCCTTAGTAGGATACCATTCCCCATTTTTAATTTTTTTGAATTGACATTTAATGGTTTGATGTGCCCTTTCTACCATACCTTGCCCTGTGGATTATATTGAATACCCATTTTATGTAGTATTCCCAATTTTTCACAAAATTGGTGGAAATTGGAGCTTGTATAACCTGGGCCATTGTCAGTCTTGATCTGTTTTGGCACACCCAATGCAGCGATTGTAGCAAGCATATGATTGATCACATGTTTGTTTGGTTCTCCAGTTTGTAATGTCATGTAAATGAAACCACTGTATGTATCTACACATACATGTATATATTTTTGATTTCCAAATTCATTATAATGAGTAACATCCATTTGCCAGAGACTGTTTGGTGTCAGTCCCTTTGTATTCACACCTAAATGAGGAACTGGTAAAAGTTTAACACATGATTGACATTGTTTGACAATTTGTCTCGCTTGTTCTCTGGTAATTTTAAACATGACCTTTAAAGTTTTAGAATTAAGGTGATGTACCTCATGAGCCTTTATGGCCTAACTTAGGCCATAAAGTTAGATTGCTGGTATGATACTGACTGCCCCATAAGCCTGTTTTGGCTTGTGTTGGCTTGGGGCCTGGGGCTGGCCCCTGTTCCTGTTTCTCTAATTATGCGAAAAGGTGTTTCCGTGTGCACCTGTCCTGGACCTACACTCATTAGCCCAATGTCTTCTACGTTTGCAAAGTGGGCATAGCCCAGGCTGTTTTCTGGGCTGTCTCTGGGTTAACTCGTTTTCTGCTTTGCAATACTTTGCAAAGTGTCCAGGCTTGTCACACTTAAAATAGGCCTTTTTGTCTCTACTTGTCAGAAAATCTCTTACTGATTGTCCTTGCATGGAGGCTGCCATAGCTAAGCCCTGTTGGTAGGAGGGTCCTATATCAAAACAGAGTCTGATATACCCAGTAAGGTCTGTCTTTTTCCTATAGGGTCTAATGGCCACTTGGCAGGCAGAATTGGCATTTTCATATGCAAGTTGTTTCACATAATCTATACCTGCCTCTGCATCATCAAAAATCCTCCCTGTTGTCATTAATCGATGAAGAAAATCAGAAAATCTTTTGTCAGGTCCTTGTCTGACTGAGGTCAAAGATGCACCAGGGTCTCCCTTTACTGGGAGTTTGCACCAAGCCTTCATGGCCGAATTTTGAATTTGAGTGAATAAGCCTGGGTCATATTGCATCTGGTTATCACTAGAAGCAATTGCCCTTCTCCTACTAAGGCATCAAAGGACCAACCACTACCTGCCTGAATGTTTCTCCTAGCTGTCTCTTTATAATTCTCGTGATACTCTGATTTCCAAATAAGATGGTCACTTCCGCTAAGAACTGCTCTCACTAGAGTATCCCAATCACCAGGAGTCAGCCACTCCTCTGCAACAGATTCTAAGATTGCAAGAGTAAAGGGAGCAGTGGCACCGTATTGTGCCACCAAATTTTTTAATTCTTTAACGATTTGAAAATTAAACCCTGTGTGATGTCTCCACGCAACCCCTTGAGCATCTCTAGTCTCTGATACAGGGAAAATCTCAGCCTCTCCCTCCTCTGGCTGATCTGTACTAAAACCAGAGGACAGGGACTGCCCTTGGACTCCGGGTTGAGGAACACAAAGACCTGGGTGATTTTCGCAATTAGCCTTGCCCTCTCAAGACATCTTCCCAGTCCTTAATTTTTGTAACTGATTAATTAAGTCCCGATACTCTTTCTCTAATTCTATTTGCTGTTTAAGAAATTTTGTCCTGCAACTCCTTTCTGTGATCTACAACCACCATCTCCATAGCAGGAGCATCTGGAGGTGAAAGAGCAGAGGGAGGGGGTCTTCGGGAAGAGGGCCATTTAGAGTTATAATTTTTGGCTGCCTCTTCCTCTAGGTCAGCACAATCTGGCTCTGACAAATCGATTACTTCAGCCTTTGGTCGTATTTTGGATTCTATGCTTTTCTTTTTCTTTTGAACATGAAAGACAGCATTTAAACAGTGAAACAAAAGCAGACAGTTGACACACGTAAACAGCAAACAGCAAAACAAAAACAGAGAGTTGAGTTCAGGCTGAATTATTTCTTGCCCCATTATCATTACTATGACCTACTGATCTCCACATGGCAGTTTCCTGCCGCAATCACCTCTGTTTCACTTCTGAAGTTTCAGTCGACCCTTCTTCCGGTTCACTGGGTTTCTCGTTCTTGTTGCCCCACATTGGGCGCCACTTTGTAACTGCCCGTTCTGCTGTTCCAATCTGTGGGTCAGGGTCTAGCAAGAGAGAGAGAGAGTGGGGACAGAGGGACGAGAGGCATGAAGAAACAAGACAGAGTCTGGTCTATTCTCTCCTCAAGTCTTTCTTTTAATGAAAGGAAATCATGGGTATATATAAGCATAAGCAGGGGAATGCAGCTGAAGACACTTTACCCCGTGCATCCTGCAGCTGGGGGCATTAAACAACAAAACAAGATATGTGAGAAAAACATATTTATCAGTGTGCTCAGCTGTTGTAGGCTGTTGAAAACAAGTCTCTTGTCAGGGTATGTGGCTCGAGATGGCTGCAAAGATGATAGCTGCTTTCTGCTCGGAGTTGGCTCCCAACACATGTACATGTGTGTTTGTATGTGTGTGGATGAACATGAGTGTACTGTACATGTGTGTGCCTGTAGAGACCAGAGACTGCTGTTGAGTGTTTTCCTGGGTCATGACCTTTCACTGAGACAGAATCTCTCATTTGAGCCCAGAACTCACCAATTTAGCTGGTCTAGCTTACTTCCGGGTCTCCCATGTCTGCCTCCTGTGCTGGACAGGCAGCCACCAGTCTGCTTGGCATTTAGATGGTTTCTGGAGGTTAGAACTCCCATCCTCATACTTGAGTAACCACCTCCCCAGCTTGCCTTTGCATCTTGCAGGGTCTGCTTTACAGCTGTTTACATGGAAAACATCTCAAGGATGGATGGAAGGGAAGTGACCCTTCCGACCATACTGACCTATCAAATGGCTGAAGGGGGGCAAGTGACAACAAGACTGTTGTGTGTAGATACACAGAGAGAGGTGGTGTTAGAGGGATGAGTGTGCATTAAACAGAATCATCCTCTGAACCAAAAGATCATCCTCTCCATCAGATCAGCTGCGTCCACTTGAAAAGCATCATCCCAGCTAGGCCTGTGGACTGTCTCTGAGAGGAAGGGGGCAGGAGGGAGGTAACTGGACCCTGACCCAAGTATATACAACCATTCTTCCCAATTTTGCCCTAATTGCACATGGTGTTTATGTCTCTTGAGGGGCTAGGGTAGATAGACTGAGGATGACCAGAGGGAGGGGACCCAACTAAAAAGACACAGGGACGCCATCCTCCATGCTGGCTTTAGCAGCCATCGTCTGTACGTGGTGTAGACTTTCCAGTGTGGGATCTTTGGGGTCACCCACTCCTGTAAACGCTCACCCATGCTCCATAAGAAAGCCCCATAAACTCAATGTTTCTCCAGGGAGAGCTGCTTCACAGAAAAGGCCTTTGATTTGTCACTGTGGCTGAGGAAGAGAGGGTAGAGGCATTGACTAGTTCCCCACCTTACTCCATTCCCAACCTAGGTTTGAAATTGTCATGACAGCGTACCACATAAATAGTTTCCCACTAGGGCATTTAGTGTGATTTTTTTTACTTTATTCAAATTCAGACATTTCTAGGAAAGAGTAAGAGCTACCAAAAGTGACTTGTTCCTCTGTATGTTAGAGAGTGAAAGAAAATGTGTCACCTTTTCTGAAAGTGTGTGCGTGCATGTGCACGCATACACACACACACACACCAACACATAGATCTTTCTTTTAGGCTTCATTACTTATTGGGCACAGGGAAATAATGGAATTAAATTTCCTCTTTTTCTTGTTCTGTAAACCTCTAGAGGGGTTGCTATAAATGCCATACCGACTTTGTTTCCTGAAAAACAATTTTCCCATCAGTCTGACGGGCTCCTTTGACATGCCCTATTATTAGTCTGTGATGAATTCTTTAAAGAGCATCAAAGTATAGACTTCAGCGTATTTTTGTCACTTCACGAAATTTCCCACTAACTCAAGGCTCTTTTCTGAGTCACTAATTATTCATAAAAGCTGGCAAGATTGCTTCATTTTATCCTTCCGATGGAATGCATTAAAGTTTAAGGAAAACCCTTAACTGAGCTTAAACTGCCAAGGGGGTGTTAGGAAATGCAAAGTCATTTCCAGCTGAAACATGAAGAAAAAAGAAAGAAAGAAAGAAAGAAAAAAAAGAAAGAAAGAAAGAAAGGAGGGAAGGAGGAAAGAGGAAGGAAAGGAAGAAAGGAAGAAAGAAAGAAAGAAAGAAAGAAAGAAAGAGAGAGAGAGAGAGAGAGAGAGAGAGAGAGAGAGAGAAAGAAAGAAAGAAAGAAAGAAAGAAAGAAAGAAAGAAAGAAGAAAGAGGAAAGGAAGGAAGGAAGAAAGGAAGGAAGGGGAAGAAACAGGCAGATAGTTCTCTGAAATGGTTATAGAATGGGGCCACTGAGCAAGAACCAGGAAGGGGAATAGGGTGGGGCTGGTTGTTCATGGCCATCATACTACAAAGTGTCCAGAAATCTGCCAAGGAGATGGGTAGGAAGGCTGAGACAGTGCAGCAAAGACGAGACTCCCACAGCGAACCACTTAAACTTCTGCTTTCTCTCCCAAGTCTTTAATATCAGGATGATACTCCTTATGAAACAGAGGAGTTTAGAAAACCCAGATAATTTAGCTGTGTACATCAAGAAGCAGACATCGGCTCAAGCTCACTCTACACAGCGTGTCTTCGCCTGCGTGCATTCAGGGACACTATGTCCCCGTGGGTAACGTCCTCTTCTGATGCCATTAACCTTGCCTTATGAGACAAGAGCTCTCACAGACCTACAGCCTGCTGAGTAGGCTGGGCCAGTGAGTACCAGGGGCCTGCCTGTCTCTGCCTTTCTGGCAATGGAACCACAGGCAGGGGATGCCACTCCAAGTTTCTCTTCTAACAAACTCTGCCAGTCAGTCGCCCTATGACATCTCAGAAGTTGACACTCATGTCTTTAACAAGAAGACAGTCACCCTTTCTCCAGCAGCCCACACTTGATCCTTAACCAATGGCCATGACAGCTCTTCAGTATGCTAAGCACCGCCATCTTGTCAAAGCTACACCTTCTCTTGCCTGGGACATACCTAGCTTTTGTACCAGTTATTTTCCTATTCCTGGTGCAAAGTTTGACCGAAGCACCTTGAAAATGAAGGGCTTATTCTGTCTCATGGTTTAAGGTTCCAATCCGTCTTGGCGGCAGGAGCTGGAGGCAGCGGCTCACACTGTGTCCCTAGTTGGGAAACAGATGAACGGTGGTTCTCAGCTCACTTGCTTCCCTTTATTGATTGGTGGGACCCCAGTCTACAGGGTGATGTTATCCACAGAAAGCAGACCTTTCCTCTTCACTGAAACATTTCTGGAAACTCAAATAGACCCACCTCTGGTGTGATTCTAAGTTCCATGAAGTCGTCAATAAGAATTAACCATCACAGCTTCCTGTGTGTCCCGTTTGTCTTCTGGCCTCTGAGTTTGCCTTTCTACGGTGCATGAAGAGCAGCCGTGGTCATATTAAAAAGTAAATTAAATCATATTGTTCTCCTGCTCAAAATTCTCAAGTGGCTTCTAACTGTGCTTCTAATTAAATCCATGCTAATTACCAGGTCTTATAAAACCCTAGATCACAGGGCAGACGACTTAGCCAAATCTCACCTGCTCCCGTAAGTGAGATTTTATTGGAGTATAACTATGCCCGTTCATTTACATATTACCTATGGCAAAGTTTCCCTCTGTGATGGCAGAATTGAGTAATTTTGATGAAGGCCAAAGGACTTAGAGAGTCTAAATATTATTGCCTGGTTCTCTGAGAGGGTTCATTAGCCCACTCCAGATGGCATGCCCCTGCCTCCCAGTCTGACTTCATTACTAACTTCCTCCCCCCTTGTGCTCTCTCCTGCCACCAAAGCCCCTTCTTTCCTTGAACTCCCTCTCTTTCTCCCACTGTAGAGTTTCAGCATGTGATATGTCTTCCCTGGGTTGTGGTCTGAGCCACAAGTCCTCTGGCTTCATCCAAGTTCCATTCTACGGTCACCCTGTCCAACCACACCCCTTGCTTTGTGTCGCTGCCTGACACACAAGCTGATTGTTTTCTCTGTTTCCATCAGCACTTAAGTTCTACAGAATCAAGAACCTTCTAATGTATGAATTTTTGGAGTCATGTGTGTATACGTGTTTGTGCATGTGTACATACATTGAATGTCTGTAGAGACCAGAGGTAAGTGTCAGGTGTCTGCCTCAATTGATCTCCACTGAGCCTGGAGCTCCCTGGTTGGGTTGGGTCAACCTATCTCTGCTTTCCACACTTGATGTTTTATGTAGGTCCTGGGGATTTGAACTCAAGTTTTCATGCTTGTGCAGCGTCAGTGAGGAAAGGCTCTTGAGTGAGGAGTCCTTTGTTTAATCCATAACAGTAGCAGGTGATCAGAGATGCTCATTGGTACTTGTTGGGTAAGTTAACTTAGCAACCAGCTTCTGGGAGGCAGGTGCTGTGCTCAAAGGCAGCGTTCAGGAAGCACTTGTGCATATGGCTCCCTGGATTTTCCTGAGACCTGGGATGGAAGGCAAACATCTTTGGCTACAATAAGTTATTACAGAAGGCCTTGAGGTCCAGCACATCTATGAGGCAAGGCTGCAGGTTCTGGGGCCCAGTGTCTATAATCCTGGATTTCAAAATGTAAAATAGGTTCTCCTTTTCCCCATGTTCTTTCTACATTGTGAGAATGACACAAAGCTGCCAACCCACTTATTTTGCCAAATGGGATATTTAGAGCAATAAGACTATTGGGTGCAAAAGACAGCCAAGACAGGGGCAAAGAGATGGCTCAGAAGTAAAGGCAAGTGCCACCAAGACTGAAGACTGGAGCTCAGTCTCCAAAACTCATATGGAAAAAGTCAACTCCAGCAAATTGTCCTCTGATGACACACAGACACACACACACACACACACACACACACACACACTCATACACATATATACACACTCACACACATACATAGACATTCACACACACTCACACATACACAGACACATACACACATGTGTACACACACTTTAAGTACAATTTAAAAAATTTTTAAAGATGAGAAAAATTTAGATATGGGCTTCATATTATATCATGGATTTAGTAATTCTCAGTGATAATGGTTTGTTGTGACTTTCCCTGCTCCTGGTGATTGTTAGCTGATATCAGTTCCCAAGGGCAAATGGAGCAGCGATGGTACAGGGGGATTCAGAAGCCCTGTGAGTACTTTTGGTAATGAGGACACTGGGGCCAGCTGTGGGGAGGCAGATTAAGTTTATTTGGGGTGATTCAAGGATTATATAGTTTTGGGGACTCAGGTAGGAACATCCAGGGTGGGCAAAGTTCATTGGCTGGAGGTTTAAGGTACCGAAACACCTCATTAGCATAGAGAGGTATTCTAGGAATCTCAGGTGCTAGCTGGACAGGTTTATATCAGGAGAAAGAAAGTTGAACCTGCAACCTTAACCAAGGCTATGAGCTGTTCTACAGGTAGAGGTCAGAGGAGAGGCCCCGCTGGTAAAGGGAGTCCGCCATTTTGCAGCTAGCCCGGATGACTCTCTGGGCAATGGTAGATTTTGCCCATAATTATCAGGGGAACAGCTTGCGGCAATGGTCTTGTGGTCTCCATTTTGCCTGGACAAGTGAATTGAAGTGGAAAGGCTGCAGTGTTGGCAAAGATTTGTTCTAAAGTGACTTAGCAGCAACAATTGCAAAGGAAGACCCCATGATTCCCACTTAAAAGAAAAGGAGGAGAAAGACTTGGTCCTTCTGCACCTGTGGGGATCAATCAATTCAAAGATGGCCTCCTGTTGTTCTCTGAACATCTTGTTCTCTTGACCTTCCAGGAGCATTTGAGGAGAGGGAGGGGGATGAGAAAGCTTAAATTCATGCTATCCTCATTTCCTTGAACACCCGTGGAGAATCTAATGTATTTAAGGCATACAGCTATCAGGCATGAGGCTAAGGTTTGAATCCAGGCAAAAGGACCCTTGACATTCCACTAAAGAACTGCAGGGCAACTCTAGGCTAGAAACCAGAACACACCAAGACACCCCAACTCTTGCTCTGTGGTGTCTCCCACACTTCTTGTTTCCATCCCTGCTGTTGGGTCAGGAAGTCCGAGCATAGGGAAATGCCACGAACGGGTGTACTGGGGTTGAGAGGCAGTGCTCCACACAGAACCCCAAATTCTGAGTATTTGAAGACAGATTTCCGTTCTTGTTTCTCCCATCCTTCATCCTCACGGTGTTCAACGCAGCATGATCAACAGATGGCTGGAGTGGGTGAGTGTCTGAGTGTATGTAGCTTTATCTGTGCCCACCTCATTCTCTTTCCTCTTAGCTTGGGCTAGCAACATCCCGGCAAGCCTGAAGGTACCTCTCTGGCACCAGTGGTGAGAGACAAAGTGTGTGAAGATCTCAGAGTCTGTAAGCTTTTGCCTGAGCTGCCTTCTGTTCAGAGTCGTGGACAGGAAAGATCTTGGTGACTGTCAGTCAGTTATCACTTGTGGCAACTGTATGCTGGTACCAGGAGCTCTTACAGATTTTCTCCGTCTCAACACCACTCTGCTCAGTTGGTACTTATGCTATCCTGGTGATGAGAAAGCATTAGGTAATGTTTTACACATCCAGCCCCTCCTCCTTTGCAGAGTTATTGTGTGTAAAGTCCATTGTGTACAACTTGTCACAGACTTCAAGGGATCTTTCTGCCTCCCCCTGGGAATCAACAGCTGATTTATATTGAACAAGCTGCCTGATCTGAACACATGTTACAGGTTGTGCTTGTCAATCTTTGATTTTTTAAAAATGCTTTTAATAATCTGCTATTGTTTTGTTCTTTAAGACAGGCCCTCACCTCCTAGCCTGGCTGGCCTGGAAGTTGCTGTATAGAGGGTCCAGGCCTCTGTGGCCTTGAACTCACAGAAATTTGCCTGCTTCTGCCTCTTGAGTGTGGGGATTAAAGGTGTGCACCACCACTACCTCAGTCTTTTTTTGGGGTGTGGTGTGTGTGTTGGGGGAGGGGTGTGTGTGTCACAGTGCCTGACCTGTGGAGGTCAGAGGACAGCCTGTGGAGTCTATTCTCTCTTTCTGCCTTTATGCAGGTTCTAGAAGTTGAACTCAGATCACCAGGCTTACATGGCAAGCGCTTCTGCTGGCTGAGCCATCTCTCTAGCTCATTTTTGGCAATCTTTTGGAATACGATCTCTTTTAGGTGAAATGGCATGCCATAAATGACACACTAAGTGACTGATATTGAATTCAAACTTGGAAGCTGGTCTCTAGTTTTCCATAGCTAACCACTGTGCAATGCAAAGGGTTTTTTTTTAAATGTGAAGTGTACACATAGACAAAAAAATCATGACATGAATGAGTTCAGAATATATCATATATATAATATATAATATGTGTATATATGTGTATATATATGTATATATATGTATTCTCCTTGTAATAAGATGGCAGTTTTTTTAGGAAGAAAGGAGGGAGGAGAGAGAGAGAGAGAGAGACAGAGAGAGAGAGACAGAGAGAGAGAGACAGAGAGAGAGAGAGAGAGAGAGAGAGAGAGAGAGAGAGAGAGAGGAAGAAAGAGGCTGTGCTCTTTTAGTCTCTTGTAGTGGGTAGTGGAATTGATTCCCACCTCCCTGCTCCCTCACGAGGTGAGCTTTGGTGATATATATTTGGAGACATTTTTGCCTATGTAGCTTGATGTGCATACTGCCGGCATCTCAGGGAGGAGGAGCTAAAGATGCCACTAAACATCTTGTCACAAGGGACAGCACCCTCACAGCAGGGATTTATCCAGCTCCAAATGTCATCAAGGGCCAGCCGTGACGCCCTGCCTGGTGAGTGGCCAACATGGTACTGTTGTTCAATGCATATGTTGCTCAGTGAATTGAAAATCCTGTTTCCAGAGCCTCTACCCTATAGCCATTTCTCAGAGATGTGTCTGCACCTTCTGGAAGCCTTTCTGACATACGTGGACCTTTAAGACAAACTCTGGTCAATTTGGTTTATTCTGCATTGTTTTCTATCCCGTTCCTAGTCAGCCCTTCCCAGGGAATGCGAATGCTGCCTACGGATGACAGATTTAGGCCAAAAGCATGTCTTATAAAAAGCTATAAGAAACATTTGAAAGTTAAAAAATTGTGTGAATTTTACATGTCTTTCTAGACAGAATTTAAACCATCCATTTTGGACCCTTTTAATGACACTGAAACCTTTCTACCCAGTTTCTAAACCTTTCAAACCTTCTTTCTACCCAGCTTCTAAACCTCCCAAACCTTCTTCCTATCCGGCTTCTAAACCTCCCAAGGTCGAGTCTGCTTTCTTGACTTTATGCTTCAATTTACTAAGTTTTTAAACCTGATCTCATGTAGCTCAGGCTAGCCTCAAATTCAGTATGTACCTGAGGCTGGCCTTGAATTCCTGACTGTCTTGCTTCTCTTTTCAGAGTTCTGGGATTATAGGCAAGGACCAGTAAGTCCACTGCCCAGTGGGTTTGTATTTTCCTTAGCTCTCTGTAGAGTATCCTTTTATGTATGTATGTATGTATGTATGTATGTATGTATGTACGTATTTTTATTACAGTGATTTATTTACAGAGATGGAGGAAGGAGAGGGAGGGGGTGGGGAGAGGAAGAGGGAGGAGAGGGAGAGGTAGAAGAGGGAGAGAGAGGAGAGGGAGAGAGAGAGGGAGAGGGAGAGGCAGGAGAGGGAGAGGGAGAGACAGGAGAGGGAGAGGAAGAGGGAGAGGGAGAGGGAGAGGGAAACGTACTTATGTGCCATGATACACAACTTTTAGGAACGTGTTCTCTTTGACTACTGTGAGGATCCCAGGGAGTCAAACTCAGGTTGTCTGTCTGGCTTGGCGGTAAATGCCTCAAGCAACTGAGTCTTCTTACCAGTCCCTTTTAGGGTGTTCAAAAAAAAATGTATTAGATTTATTCATATTGTTTTATGTCTGTGTACCATGTCTGTGCAGTGCCCACAGGAATCAGAAGAGGTCTCTGAAGACCCTGGAACTGGAGTTACAGCTGGTCGTGAGCTGCCATGTAGGTGCTGAGAATCGAACTCTGGTCCTCTGGAAGAGCAGCCAGTGTTCTTAAGCCCTGAGCCATTTCTCCAGCTTTCTGATACTCTTAATGATTCTATTTTCTTGACAAGAAACCCGAGGCACAGGGAGGTTGTGTAGCATCTCCATCACCACACAGCCAGGAGTGTGCTGATCTCTTCCTACAGAGCTTCGTTTTATGCGACTGATGGTTGTGTCACTTGTATTTTTCCCAGATGCTATGCTCTTCCAGGACAGAGTTTCTGCTGCAATACATAGGACGACAGGCCTGGGGGACTGACAGGAAAGAGGGAGGAGTGTGCAAACTGGACCAAACACACATGTTGGAAATGATGCTTCTTGACATTTATCATTGACACCATGCCCTGAAGTTGTGCCATCAAACTAGACACCCAGGCTATATTATCATGGTCCCAACTTATCTGTGGTTTAGCTTGCTCTGGGTTCAGCTACCTACAGTCCACCACAGTCCAAGAACCTCATATGGAAAATTCCGGAAGTAAACAATTTCGGGTAGGTTTTAAGTTGTATACTATCTTGAGTGACGTGATGAAATGTGAAGGTGCCCCGCCTCTTCCTGCCCAGATGGGAGTCATCCCTTTATGTCCACACTGTCCATGCTCCCTACCCATGAGTCAACAGTCCTCCTGCTTATCAGATCAAGGCTCACGGACGGTATGGCTGTACGGGTGTTCAGTCGACTTTTCTGCAGGAGTTTAATGCTGTGTCACTGGGCCTGTGCCGTCCCCTGCACACCACCTCATAATGTAGGTACCTTGTCAGCTCATACCGTCATGATGGGAGGGTACACCAGTGAGGTATTTAGAGAGAGAAGACCTCAGCTCCACAGCTCTGAGCACACTGCAAGGCTATGGCTGTTCTATACGGTTCTTACGGTTGCAAATCTTTGTCCGTTAATGTGGACACAACACAACTTTCACCTCAGAATACAAGGGAAATGGATTGTTCTCGAGCAAATTTGAATGACTGTGGCCACAGGTCTCCCCAGGTTCCACATTCCTGATGTTGAAACATTTCTAGGGAATTTTATAGAAACAAAATAGGAAAGTAATAGATAACCTTGGTACCCACCTGTACTGGCTGGTTTTATGTCAACTTGACACATCATCTGAGAGGAAGGAGCCTCAGTTGAGGAAATGCCTCCATGAGATCCAGCTGTAAGGCATTTTCTCAACTGGTGATCAATGAGGGTGGGCCCAGTGGATTGTGGGTGGTCCCATTCCTGGGCTGGTGGTCCTGGGTGCTACAAGAAAGCATGCCAAGCAAGCCAATAAGAAGCACTCTTTCATGGCTTCTGCATCAGCTCCTGCTTCCAGGTTCCTGTCCTGTCTGAGTTCCTGTCCTGACTTCCTTCAGTGATGAGCAGCAATGGGGAAGTGTTGAGAGACCAGATCTTGTGTTCAGATTCCATCTTAGAGAACCTGACCTAAGGTTAAACTTGAGTTCAGGCTGGTGTCTAGTACCAGTTACCAGGTTACCTCCACCCTCCACCCTCCATCTGTCCCTCCAAGTCACAAGTTTGCCTCTGGCACTTCACTTCCTAACAATTACCAATCAGGAGGAAAACAGAAGTTAAGTTTATGATTTGGCTCCCAGCACCAGCCAATTATGTTAACGGCCACAATAGCGCCTCAATTAGATGCTTCCTAGGCTAGAAACACTCAGCCCTTGTTTTCCATTCCCTATAAAATTTTGTCCCGATGAGAGTTTGGGGCTGCTTCACCAAACCATCCCGTGGGTGGGCAGTGAGTAAGCTCAGGCTCGAGCTTATAAATAAAGAGACCCAATTATGTTGGAGTGGGCTCCTGGCTGGTCTATTGGGGCTCGCAAATGCTTTCTGGTTCAACAGTGTAAACTGAATAAACCCTTTCGTCTCCAACTTGCTTTTTGCTCATGGTGTTTCTTCACAGTAGTAGTAACCTAACTAAGACACCACCCATCGGGAAGGCGGTTACAGCAAACTGGGGGAATCTCTTCCATAGACTATAGATGCTATCTGAAAACTTAACTTTCGGTTGGTGGAAGCAAGTGGTTTGCTACGTTAGTAGATTCCCAAAGGCCATTACCTATTAGGATGTTAGTTCCTCCACAGAGGTGGGCAAGGCTGCTCACGGGGCTGAAGCTAGCCCAAAAGAAGGTAATTAGCCTCTAGCCCTGAGCCGCTCCAGCCTCTCCATAGCATGAGGTCTAATCAGTCCGTGCAGACATAGCTTCTCTCCGGGAATCATCACTCATTAACTCTAAGAAAAAGGAGGAAAAAAAAACACCCTGGCAGATGCTAAGCAGGAAGAGCTGCAGTGGGCAAGGGAGCTTCCTGGAGACAGTTCATCATTTTGCTCAGCTCTGATGTACATACCCTGGAGAGGTGCAGACCCAGGGGCTGCGTCCCCGGGTTGCTTCTTCCTGCTGCTATGCCTTCTCATGTTTGTTATTGCTTTCTTCCTCATATACCTGGCATGGTGCGATTGGGCATGGGGAGACCCTCACTGCCTATAGCCTGCTGTGATTGCTTCCTGGGTGACAGCCCCACTCTGTTGGGCTATTTTCCTGCAGATCAACATGCAAGTGAACTTCCATTAAATAATGCTGTTTAGATGAGTTACTGATTTCATGGAATTCCTGATTTGATTTAAGTAGTTTTTGAAAGCTAGTTTGGTTTAAATGATTCTGGGAAGTTAGGGTGGTTGATAGAAAGTTTAAAGTTAGAATTAAGAATAGAATGTGCCCTTGCTCATAGACTAGCAAGGGATGTATACTGAATTCTTTATAATTGTAGTAGCAAGAAGAAAAAGTAGGCCGGGTCAGTTAATGATCAAAGAAAATATTCATTCTAGGTTGGGCCTGAGTTCCTGGACCTTGTGATCTAGGGATGTGGCCACAGGTTTCGGTGTGCACCGAGAAAAGGAAGGCCATGAACGAAGAGTGAGGAATTTCATTGTGTCTGTAAGAACAGAGACCAGATGATTAGCCAGGTTAGCTGATCAAGACTTCAGAAATAAGACGTAAGTTAGACAATGATGTTTCTTGGTAAATACAAATCATTGTCAGCTAAGCATAGGAAAGAACTTGCTGCTATAGGCTGGCTTGCTTAAACTTTGTTAATCAGTGACAAAAGAATTATTGCTTTGGGGTTATGATGAACTTGTGGAGAGAAAGAGGGGACGTGTTTAATTAGTTATGAGTTTCAAAAGAAGAGTATGTAATCAATAATCCTGTTGTAATTCCCTTTTGTGTAACAATTTAAATCTGTTTTTGAAGAGTATGTTTCTGTGGTGATTGTTTTTAGAGAATATTAACTTGTGGTTATGAGGTAATTTTCTTCTTACATAAACTTTGTCTTAGGTGGTATAAAAGGGCTAAGGGGAAAAAAGAAAGTTGTTGGAGCTTTGCTCCATCCATCCAATATGCCTGTCTGTCTGTCTGTCTGTCTGTCTATATGTAAAGTTGTTGGAGCTTGTTGGAACTTGCTAGACTTTGGCGCGCAGCTTAGAACAGACAACACCAGACCAAATGGTTCCAAGGGGGGGAGTTATTCAGGGCAAAGGGCAAAGGTGGAGGAAGAGAGATAGAGGAAAATGGTGGAGAAAGAGGGCAAGGTCAGGGAGTTCTGCCTATTTTATATGGGCGGTGACGTAGCCTCTCCCAGGTGAAGGTGAGGTAGCCAGGTGGATTCTGGGAGTGTATGTCGGTTGCCTTGGCAATGATGTAGGGGTTGCCTAGGTCACCTAGATGTGATGTCACTGGGTTCCAGCCTGATACCAACAGAACTGCTTCATCTGTCTGTCTTTCTCTCTGGGTCTCTCTCTGTCTCTCTGTGTGTGTTCATACGTGTACATGTGATTTCCCCCCTTTCATGTCAGCCTCAGAGAATTAAGGTTTGTTCCCTCAGAAGACATCTGCTGAGTCGCTAATCTCCAACTCCGTACTCGGCCCTCCTTGGTTTAGCAGTGCAGTTGAAGCTGACCTTCGACAGCACAGTCAGTTTGTGTGATGGACACTGCCAGTTAATTACCCTTCAAGAATGAGATTTATTGACACAAACGGAGTCTTCTGAACATGACAGGATATCTATACTCATGCGCTCTCAGCAGTTGTCTGTGCCTGTACAAGACCTGTAGCAGATAAAGCCAGTCAGCATCCTAGCCTGGAGGGGCCCATGAGCCCCCACCCCTAACGGAAGACCTATAGACTGTTGGTGGCTTCTGAGAGAGGAGACTCAGTTTCCTTTAAGGGTGTGGTTCCTGGTAAGTGAACCACAGTCCCAGGAGTGGCCCCTTTAGTATTTGGGCAGCACAATTAGACTTGGTGGGCTCTAAAGAAAGACAAGATGTTGGGAAAGAGTGGATCAGAGAGGAGTTGGAAGTGGGCAGTAGGGGGAGAAATATGATCTAAATGTGTAGTATACATGTATGATATTCAAAGAATACATAATAAAGAATTTTAAAAGAGCTTTATTCATAGAAAAGGCCTCAAGGGCATGATTGGGATTTGAACAGAGTTAGTTTTAGAAATAAACACCCTATTCAAAAACAGCATCAGAGGGCCTTAAAGAGAAGGAGAGACTTCCCTTAAAACCTGGAAAGGAGCTGCACTAAGGGTGAGAATAAGAGATTGGAAAAGAGATTGCAACTAAGAGAGAGAGAGAGAAGGAGAGAGAGAGAAAGAGAGAGAGAGAGAGAGAGAGAGAGAGAGAGAGAGAGAGACTGACTATGTGTGAAAGGGTAGCATCAGAGGTGCTGTCTCAGGGAAACCCTCCCCAGAAACCTTCAGTAATCACCTCTCACAAAGGGCTACTTGGTTCTTCTTAGCTTTCATGGGGGCTCAGGAAGCTCCACACCCCGTCAGACAGCTCACAACCTCCCGTAAGTCCATCTCCAGGAGGTCTGACGCATGTGGCACCTACAGTCATGCACGAGCACTGATGATTACAAATAAAATGAAGTTGAAGAAGCCATTTTGATGTTTGTTTAAAAAACCCTGTCTGAGAGAGAGAGAGAGAGAGACAGGGAGGGAGGGTGGGAAAGAGAGACAGAGAGACAGAGAGAGACACAAAGAGACAGAGACACAGAGAGATAGAGAGAGGGGGAACCCTGCATGGGGTGTGACCTGATTTCTTCTGGCCTCTTAGGAGTGACTGAAAGGGATTGCCTGTGCCCTAACATTGTTGTGACTAAATTTCAAATTAAACTTTATCTTAGTTATCTATGATATATATATATACTTATATACCTATGATATATGAGTCTGGAGAGCTTTCTGTGTTTGTCCCTCATGGTTGGTTAATAGTCCGAAAGTCCTTATATCAGTTTTGCTAGCTAGTTGAAGCTATTTACAGAAGGGCCCAGCAGGAGGCCTTTTGGAGGTCTGAACTGAGAAGCGCTAATTGCCAACATCTGCCCTGTGGGAATTAAGGGGCCGAGGTGTGGGGTTAATGGCCAGATGTTCAGAAGGCAGGAGAGTTCGAGCATGACCTGCTGTTGGAAGGGTCAAGGCTCAGGGGTTGCCAAGATTAAACAGAGAGCGACAGGACTGGGGGGGGAAAACCCAGGGCACCACAGTGGACCAAGGTGACCTTTCTCTTTAGGAGTAAAGCATAATCAGGCAGTGGTTAAAAACTGTCAACAGAAAGTGTGGATTAAAAAAAAAAAGTCCCCCAAGTTCCCGTGAATCCTCAAGAAGAATTATAGCTGTTGTTGACCCCAGTGACTACTCTGAGTACACAGGACCGTCAGAGTTAATTTATTTCTGATTCCCTGATTCCAAGCCCTTCTACTTGAGAGTCTTTGTAAAGTTCCTCATATGTCATTCATATATATATCAGAAATCTCATTTTCCTGTATTATTTTGTGGAACAGAGCTCTGCACTGTTCACCTTAAGAGTATTTCATTTTGTGTTTTCTACTGTTCAGATAGGGTCCACAGTCTGAGGCTGGCCTTGAACTTGCTTTGCATTGTGAATACCTGGTCCTCTGGGCCTCCACCTCCTGAGAGCTGGGATGTCTGGTTTATGCAGTGTGTGGGGTCCTGTATGCCGGGCAAGCACTCTGCTAACTGAGCCTCATTCCCAGCCCAGCTTTGTTTGTTTTTTAAGTGACTGCTCAGGCCCTGCCTCCAGATAATCGTGAGTTTGTGATGCTGCTGAGACCGTCCTGTGTCTCAGGTCATCATGCAGCCAAAGTGAGTTGAGCGAGTCATGTTAGGTGCCTGATGTCCTTTACACAGTTACGCGGCTCCTCCTTGGAGGGTCAATCCCGTCACCGTGGAAAAAGGTCAGGCAGATGCTGGTTTTCAGCGCTTCTCAGGTTCAGTGAGGGTGAAGATTTACTGGAGTCTGGGAGCTTGGCTGTATGTGTGTGTGTGTATATGCATGTTTGTGTGTATATTGTATGTATGTGTGTGCATTTATGTGTGTATATGTGTAGGTATGTGTGTGCATGTATGTGTGTATGTATGTGTATGTATGTGTATGTATGTGTATGCATGTATATGTATATGTGTATGTATGTATATGTGTGTGTATGTGTATGTATATGTGTGTGCATGCATGTATATGTGTATGTATGTGTATGTATATGTGTGTGTATGTGTATGTATGTGTATGCATGTATGTGTATGCATGTGTATGCATGTATGTGTATATGTGTATGTATGTGTATGTATATGTGTGTATGTGTATATGTATGTGTGTATACATGTATGTATATGTATGTGTATATGATTTATGTGTGTATATGTGTATGTATGTATGTATGTATGTATGTATGTATGTGTGTGTATGCATGTATGTATGTATGTGTATATGTTGTACCAAAGCAGTGCCTGGCAGAGTAGCAGAGAGAAAACACATTAAACCCAGTTGTTACAGTATTTGGCAACAGAATTCACAGTCACAATCAGGAGTGCTCTTCTTTTTAAATTTCATTTAATTTCTTAACTTATTCACATTCCACTCACTGCTCCCCTCCCGGTTACCCCCTCCCACAACCCTTCCCCCATCCCCCTTTCCCTCTCCCCTTCTCCTTGGAATGGATGGGGGCCCCCAGGTATCTCCTCCACCCTGGCACTTCAAGTTTCTGAGCCGCTAGGTGCTTCTTCTCCACTGAGGTCAGACAAGGCAGTGGGGTGCTCTTAGTAAGCCAGGCTGGTGAGACGGCTCAGCTGTGAAAGGTGCTTGCTGTCAAGCCTGCTCACCTGAGTTCAGTTCCCTGGACCCAAGTGGTAGAAACAGAATTGACACGTGCATATTGTTACATTGTTTCTACCTGTGCTGACCTCCCACATACAAATGCAAAACAAAAAAAAAGAATTTTTTTTTTAAAGATAGAAGAGCGACGGCTGGTGGTTAAGGCTGAACTCAGCTCATTAGAATTGGTGGCAGGCGTCTTTACCCACTGAGCCATCTCTCCAGTCCCTAATGTAGTTTTAAAAATCTCATCTTTTCCAGCTCCCGTCTCTGAACAACTTACCTGGTTCCTTCAATGTCGTTCTGGGCACTGGCAGGGGCTACAGAAGAGCTGTCTGGCTCTCAGTCTGCTCACCGGCTCTAAGTCCGTCAGCTATCGGACTGACTTATTCCTCATTGATGTCAATCATTTATGCGTCTCTTCTCCAACAGTGATTGTTACCGTTTAATTAGCTGGCAGATAGACATTTCTGTGTCACATACAGGTTGCTAATTTGTATTGAGAGACCCAAGCTGGGAAGTTGAGACAGACGTGTTTCACTTTACAGTCTGACACACAGTAGAGTTGACTTTATTTCATAACATCCCTTGGACGTCTTCCTATTGATCTCAGTCTGGTTTCCGTCCTGCTACTTGACTGAACTGAACTTTTTCTCCAAGACTATTGGTGGACATGAAAATTCTTCTCCGTGTTCAGGGATGCCTTTCAGAGTGCCTGTGTTAGGTGGTCTTTGGGCATGTGTGTAAGCATACCTGAGAGGTGAATTCCCGGCAACAGAAGCTGCTCATGGGGGCTCTGTCCTGCCCAGGTTCACTGCACACCCTGCACCCAGGCCTGTGGAACTTTGATCGGCTGTGTGAGTGTGGAGGAAGCATTCTTAAAGGAGATCACCAAAAGATTTTGTGTGTGATATCCATATAATTTCAAAATAACAGGTCATCATTTCCACTCTCTCCAGCGTCATCTCTTTCATTTTTAAGTATGACATAAAAATTTTAAAAATTCTGCTGTAGTTGAAAACTAAATAATTAGAGGAAAGGGATACACACACACACACACACACACACACATATATATATACATATATATATTGTAATATGTACTACATGATGTGTAATATGTAACATAATATATAACACATAACATATAATGTATAACACATAATATATAATGTGTAATATATAAAATATAATACAACACATGACATATAACATGCAATATATAATGTCACACAACACACACACACACACACACACTCATAAAGTATTCCAACCAGGAACCTGATTAAGGCTCTTGGCTTCTCTGATCAATCCTAGAGAAACCAGGAACCTTGCCAATTTCCCTCTGAAGTGAAGAGTCTCGAAGAATCCTGGGTGGATGTTGTCAGCTTTCCAATTCCACAGCATCTGAAATGCAGCCCTGGAGAAACAGAGCTCAGAGCTCTGGGCTCAAGGTCGCTGTTTGGAATGTCGGCGCTAAGCTCAGCTTCCAGCCGTCTCTCGGGTCCAGCTGATTCCTTCCTGTTTTATGTGTTTCAGCTTCCATGCGTGGGCACTGAGGAAAGCACAATCCATCTCCTGAGTAGTCGATAGAAATAACCCTCCTTCCTAATGACTTCATTAATCCTAGCATTTAAGTTCTATTGAAAAACCCCTCTCCTCTTCTTTTAGACTAGTTAAGCGTAGGGAAGTTTGTATAAATAACCTCCCTAACTTTACTAATTCCTGAACAGAAACAGAAAACCTTCCTTTACAGCAATCACTATAGCTGTGAGCAGATTTGCCCAGAGGGGCAGTCAGTGGGCAAATTTGGTAATTGTAGTCAGCAAACAGCCCTTTGCCAACAGAACATCTTTCTAAAAAAACTCAACAAAAGTAATTCCAGTGAAAATAAAAAGACATAATCTTCAAAGTGCCGAAGACCACGCGACCCAATTAGCCTGGCTGCTGTGGAGGCATTTCCTAAAATACTCCCTAAAATAAACCTTGTTATGGCACTCTGGGGAAGGTAGCATATCATGGGTTCGGGAGGTGCTACAACAGTAAAAAGAACCAAGAGAGAGATGCTAACGAGGTGACCGTGCAGGACAGATGAAGGACATTGTAACAATGGTTAGTGTTGACTGGCAACTTGACACAATCTAAAACAAAAGTTACCACATCACTAAATAAGAAGCCAAGAGTTTAAAAAAGGATGAAGGCAGATTCACCCACACCTGGCTTACCCATTGAAGGCCATCCTAGATTACACATAGGGAGCCTAAGGGTAGTCTGGGCAGTTTACTGAGAGCTGGAAAAGGAGGCTTGGAGTTACTACAGCTCAGTTGTAGATTGCTTGCCTGGCATGCATCAGCTTTGTTAGGCTCAATCCTCAGAAACACGTGCACACACACACACACACACACACACAGGTGCGCACATACACATGCACACATGCACACACACATGCACACACACGTGAACACACCCACTCACACACACACAGGCACACACAGGCACACACAGATACACACACACACCTATCCAACACACAATATTATATCTGGCTCAGGCAGATCTGCAGAGCCCTCAGCTTCCCACCAAACAACCCCTAGTAACCCTGCTCTGTGGTCAAGCCATTGTGAGCAGAAGAATAAGAAGTTCTAACTAAGAAGTAAAGGGCCACCTTTGAACAGCCTCCACTTCTGGAGAAACTGGCAGAGCTGCCTGCAGACTATCTGGCGGTCCAGGCAGTTGAGAGATGGCTCGCCCGCCATCAGCAGCCGCAGCGCTTACCTCACCACCCTCCCCTGTGTGAAGTAATTCACGCAAGCTGTAATTAAGAAATCTACTAATTACAGCACAGCTCTGAGATGAAAGTTGCTGTCTTCCACTAAGGAGATGTCAACTCCCCTGGAAGAGGGAGCACACTGAAGCGGGTAGACTCTGACAGGCAGCCCCCGCCGCTCCTCCCAGAGGCCTGACCTCAAGGTGCAAAGACAGACTGCTCAGGTCTCAGGCTTGGATGGTTTCCGAGTATAGACATGAAAAAGGATCTTAGAGAGTGGACAAGGTTTATTTAGAGAACAAACACTCAAGAACGTAGCATTTTGTGGATGGAGGTGTTTAATTGGATAGTCCACCACACTTGAGATTATACACATGTGGATGACAACATAGACTTGTGGGGGCTGTGTGCTTGTGCGTGTGGGTGTGTGTACAACCTTCAACTTGGTTTTTGACTCAGGGTCTCTTACCGGTCTACAGCTTGCCAAGCAGGCAAGCACTGAGTTTGCAGTAGACCTGTTCTACTATGCTTGGCTTTTTTTTTTTTTTTTAAAGAAAGCGTGGGTCCTGGGTTGGAACATAGGTCCCCATGCTTTGCGGTGAGCCCTTTACTGACAGAGCTCTCTCTCCAGCTCTTTAAGAGTCTGATGAGCAGCTTTGGGTATGGACATCCTTAGGCTAACAAATATCAAGAGGCTGTTCCTTTTTCACAACAGAGAGTGAAGTTTACAGTGACCCTGTCTTAGTTAGGGTTTTACTGCTCTGAACAGACACCATGACCAAGGCAACTCTTATAAGGACAACATTTAATTGGGGCTGGCTTACAGGTTCAGAGGTTCAGTCCATTATCATCATGGTGGGAGCATGGCAGCATCCAGGCAGGCGTGGTGCAGGCAGAGCTGAGAGTTCTGCATCTTTATCTGAAGGCTGCTAGGAGAAGACTGGCTTCCAGGCAGCAAGGGTGAGGGTCTTAAAGCCCACACTCACAGTGACACACCTATTCCAACAAGGAAACACCTACTCCACAGGGCCACACCGTCTAATAGTGCCACTTGATGGGCCAAGCATAGACAAACCATCACGGACTCCACTGCTCAGGGAGCAGCTGGAGAGTCGGCCTGCTCAGAGACAGTTCTGACCTGTCAGTACACTGCTTGTACCAGCTCATCACTGTGCAGGTGGTGTGTATTTGCCAGCTGAGGGACAGAACCAAGCATAAGGTCAAGTTTGAGTCATTTTTCTGATTACTGTAAGGAGGAGACGGTCAGCCGCAGGATGGGATTAGAGGGTGTGTTTGAGAGAACCGAGACGTTCACCAAGTTCCTGGGTAAGTGCTGGGCTGTGGACTCCTCTCCCTCACAACTCCGTGGCCTCCGTGGTACAATTCTCGCTGCTGGCAACCTTTGTGTGTTGGATCCCTTTAACGTTGTAGTTTCCTTTCTCGTTGCATTGGCAATCCTTGCCCAAAGCAATTTAAACCCCAGTAAGGTGGCACATGCCTCTAATCCTAGCACTAGAGAAACTAGAACATCTCTATGAGTTCAATACCAGCCTTGTTTACATAGTTAGTTCCAGGGAAACCAGGGCTGTGTAGTGAGATCCAGTCTCAAAACACACACGCACACGCACACGCACACGCACACGCACACAAATCCACATACATTACAACCAAGCCAGGACGTCTACTTACTACTTAAGAAAGGAAAGGTTTACTTTAGTTCAGTTTGCGGGGTGTGATCTATCTTGGAGGTGGGGCGATCACCTTGGATGTGCGCGGAAGTGAGTCTTGCTGCACCCACAGTCAGGAGGCAAAGAGAGATGGATGCTCGTCCTCGGCTCCACTTCTCCTTTTTATTCATCCCAGGACCCCAGCTCACATTAGGGCATGTCATGTCTTCCTTCCTCAGTAAAACCTTGGAATCTCTCTCAAAGATGCTCCCAGAGGTGTGTCCTCGGGTTCACTCTAAATTCAGCCAAGTTCACAGTGAAGACCAACCAAGCCAGCAGAGGTATACTGAAATGTTGAGCCACCCTTCCAAATGGAAGAGCCCTCAGAGGATGCCCTGGGATCACTGCGTATTCGGTTCAGCACAAGAGCAGAGCCTGGGACCAAAAAGATCTGGGGCTCCTTCCCTGGTTTTAGGGACAGCCAGGGACCTAGGTTTTGTAATACTGCAAAGAGGAGTCCTTGAGTACTGTCTAGATAAGCGTCCAGTGTCAAAGGTGGGATTTGTTTCTGTAACTTCTCCCCTGCATGAGTGGGTTTCCGGTGATGATGCGTGGGATTTAGGGGGCCTCTGTCAGACGGCAGAGTCTTGCAGTAAAAGGCACTCATTAGTGGAATCTCTCTTGTGCTTAGGACTTCAGGACCTTGAGGAACATAAATTTATGAAAATAATCTGATAAAGAGTGAGCACACTGAGAAAGATTTGTAACCTATGGGTGGGAGACGGAACATCCAGCTTCATTCCAGACCAGTGTGCTATCCACACCGTCAGGGTCATAGTTAGTCATTCATTATTTTCCTCACCCATCTTTCTTCCCTGCACCCACCCACTTCTTGTAATCTCAGCTCCTAACCTTCACCCAAACTAAGTTTTAGAGTCTGGCTGGAAGACTGGTACGTAGTGGATGAGGGCATCCTGATCATGGCTGGAGTGTCTCGAAGGAGACAGCTTCCATTTGTTTGGTGTGTGAAGAGACTCATCTCTCAGGTCATTCTGTAAAGTCCTTGGGTGCACTGGAGTAGGATGCACTTAGGTTTAAGCTGGGGCTAAAGAAGCCACACTTCTCTGCAGCCACTCCGCTCCTGGCAAGCACCCACAGAGAGCCCATCTGTGACGTACTACCGCGATTCTTCTGTACTGGACTCTGGGAGAGCAAGGTTTGCATTCCAGACCAGGGCTGCTCGGGCTCAAGAGTACCCACCATTTCTGCAGCCTCCAGCCTCGTCACTGACGGTGGGATGTCTGATGCTACTAGGAGAGCCAGACACTCCATGAGCCTACCAGATTCCCTGACATCAAAATGTCACCAGAGATGACTAAGGAGGTATCAAAATGTCACCAGGGGTGACTAAGGAGGTGTGCTCCTCTCTAGTTTCCCCACAACCAAAATCAGAGCCTGACACCCCTTCCCCTGAGTTTTCACCTCTCCTTCCACAGTCTGGGAGTCAGAGAGATAGCCTGGCTGCATCCTCGCTGGGGACCTCCCTGCTGCTGAGAGCTATGAGCTGGACTTCACAGACCTAAACTCTCATCAGAGACCCCACCCCTCCAGACTGCCATCTGCTGTCCATCTGTCCATCCATCCATCTGTCCATCCGTCTGTCTTTGTTATAGCATTCGTCTAATAGACTGTTAACCCAGAAGGGCAACCCAGCTCCCTTGGACTGCTCCAACCTTCCAGACATGGATACCAGGGCATGGAGAGGTTGTGAGGGCCCTCACGATTTTGCCTGCTTTGATGAGACTTTTATCTGTGCATTCCTGAGATCCTGTGTTTGATCACAACACCTTTGGGGCCATCAACCATATTTCCTCTGTTTTGTCTCTCCCCCTGCCCCCACTCTCTTTGGCAAAAGTCTCTCCTTTCTGACTAGAACTGTGACGGGACAGAGATCTTCATGCTGCTTTCTAGGTCATGACTCCTGTCTGCTATTGCTCTGCAGGCACTGGCAGGAGCCACAGGACTCCTGGGTCCGAGGCAAAAGGCACTTGCTACTCAGAGCATGTGATATCTCCTCCTCCCAAGGTCCCTGGCAGAACTGGGAAGCAGCCCACATAGATGCTCCTCGGTTGTATGTGTGAATGTGTGTGAACATATTCGGGTGTGTGAATGTTTACATGTGTATCTGTATGCATTTGTGTATCGGTGCGTGCACATTTGTACATGCGTGTGGATGTGTGCATTTTTTGGTACATGTGCATTTTTGCATGTGTGCACATGGGCCCCAGCTTGAGGAAGCTCGAGCTGAGACATCCTGTCTTTTAAAGAGGTCAATAGCAAATCTGTCCAAACATTGCTAAGAATTAAACATTATCCTTCTTACACTGGTCAAGAGACCAATTTGCCCCACGTGCCTGAGTAAGTGACTCTATCTCCCAAGGCCTTTTGCTTCCCAATCTTCTTTGAAAAGACTGCCTGGAATGAAATCTGATGAAAGGATTGGGGATTAAAAAAAAAGAACAAAAATCCCTCATGGCATTGGAGAGATAGCTCAGTCTGCATTTCGATTGCCCTGCAAACATGGGCCTGAGTCTTGATACCCAATGCTTATGTTAGGCAAGTGGGTTTTCTACAGCTGCAGAACTGTAACCCAGCACCATGGTGGTGCTGCAGCTCTGTAGCCCCAGGGGTGGTGGTAGGGTGATACAGCTAGATCTCCAGAGCTCCGGGGACAGACAGCCCAGCTGAATGGATGAGCTCCAGGTTCAGTGAGAGACTGTCTCAGAAAACAAGGCATAGAGTGATGGAGGAAGACCCCTGGATATCAACCTCTGGCCTCCATGTGCACCATCACACTTACCCAAGCATCTGAGAGATCAGTGCTTGCACACTTACCCAAACATATTTGTATCATTCACACACAAACCCTTTTGGGGAGACGCTGCACTTCCTACGTGTGATCCAAGAAGGATCAGGGAGTTTCTCAGGTGCTCCTGAAGCAATGGAGAAGCTGAATTTGCTTTCTGGAACCTTCCCATGAGGACTGAGTCCTAAACACTGAAGCTGTGGCAGGTAGAACAGGTGTCCTGGGAAGGTCCCGCTCACCCCTGTGAGGAACCCTAATGTGCAGAAACAAGGACACTCATGGAGAAATGTCACCTGATCACAACAGGAGGGAACCGGGCAGGGCTGGCTCACTGATATTATAGCACGCACTTTTCAGATGTGGAATACAGACAGTTATTGTCAAATAAAAGCCTCATCAGCAGCTCAAAGGTATCAACAAATGAGAAACCCTGAGCCTTTGGCTAGAGAGCACAGTCTGCCCGCAGGGTTAGTGTTTTTAACACATCCTCAGTTAAAATGCCAATTAAAGTATGATTTATCTCAAATAAATGTCTCCATAACTTTTAATTGCAGTATGCGGTGTCAGTCACTTTGTTTGTGTGGGGAACAAGACCATTAAGGGATTATTTGTCTTCTAAGCTGTGATGCAAGGTCCCCAGGAGCCAACTCTCGGCTGCCTCTAACTGGAAAGGAAGCTGAAGAGAGGGGAATAGGGGTCTACATCAGTCTCTAAATGTTGAAGTGTCTTCTAAGAGGCAGTTTTGTGTTTTCTCATTTGGGGGAGTTGTGCTTTGTTATTGCTTTGGGGAGCTGGTGTCACCTCACTTTTTGCAAAAAAAAAAGAGAAGGTTTTTCTCTGTGTCCATCTCTATATTAGCTACTGTAATTACAAGATCCCTTCCCTAGGCCTGGCCAGCAAGGAGCACTGGGAAGAGGAGGAGGAGCAAGTCTGTCTCTTACTGTGTAACTGTCCTTTTAGCATCTGTTAATTAATCCCTGTGACGGTCTTTACTTCAAAGATTCCATGCTAAGCTCTCCCTTCAAAGAGGGTAAGAGATGGCCTTTCCTGAAACAAATATGGTCACGGCTCAGGAACGTAAGGTTTGTTCTTCCCAAATACCACATTCCAACATGAAAGTCTTTTCATGAAGGTTTTGTAGTGACAGGACAAAGAAGAGTCATAAATCAAGGGGCTTTTCAAATACATTGGTGGAAACATTAAGTGGCCATTACTGCAGAGTGGAGAGGCGTCAGCTACTGTCCACAGATGCTGTCAGATGCATTCTTAGCCCCTTGATTGGCAGAGAATTAAGGTTTGCTAAGTTAGTGCATTCCAAAGGCTTTATCTGTTTAGCAGGGTTAGGTCTGACACAGAGGTGGGCAAGGAATAGCTGTTTAGGAGGCTGAAGACAGCCCAGAAGAAGCTGTAATTGGCTCTGGACCTGAAGCGTTTCAACTGAAGTGTCCACTGTCACTGAGACTGTAAACTGTCACTCAGCCCTAGTAAACACACAGTCTTTTCAGTCCTCTTTTGTATTACCAAATGTATTGAAGACCTTCCCAAAGGTTTAGTGTTAAAATTCTATGTAGCTTAATAAAGTACACACACACACACACACACACACACACACACACACACACACCAATCAGCTTGTTTTGGTAGCATTTTGCTAGCTTCACGAGTTCCTCTGAAACACTAGCCAGAGTTATTTTTCTCCTGTCCAAAAAATAATGACTAAACATTCTCTCAGTCAGTCAGTCGTCAGTCCGTGTATGTGTGTGCTCTTGATTTTATTTGCTTTGTTGTGCCTCAGTCACAAGCCCCAAAAGACCACCCGGGAGCTGCCTCTGATGCAATCACACTAGGTGCTGGTTATTTCAAGCTCACTGTCGACCCTGACGAAGCAAGACAGGATGGTGAAGCAGACTCAAGCCTTCATCAGAACAAGCTTTTCTAGGAAATGGCAAGCAAGTGAGGGGGTTTCCCATCTTTAATGCCAGCGGACACAGTCATATCTGTGCCTGGCATTCTTGGCACATGAATCGCATGTGAAAACACACAAAAAAAGGCAAATCCGGTCCTTGTGAGTCATTTTCCTATTGATCTAATTTACCTTGAAGGGTGATATATTCTCCACTAATTCAGAGATTAATAACCACTTAAAGATCCCTGAAAGGCATTTAGCTTCTTTGATCAGTATGCCATAACCCCACTTATCGGCTCTTCAGTGACTTTGGGAGGAGGTATTTGATAGGATTTAAAGGGAAATTTGACTGCACTGTACTGGAACTGGGCTGTGTACGGAGCTTTGAAACTTTGTCTTGTTAATAATAAAATCAAGAACGTGATTTGATTGGCTGTAATGTGATCCTCGGTGGCAAACAGAGGTGACCGCCATTTCTATCTACTGAATGAGATAACTGGATTTGCCATTTTGCCACCCAGGGAAGATGGCCGCTAGGACATACTGAAACGCTCTTGTTTTGGTGTCACTTCATTTCCTTCACTTCATTTTGTTGACTTCATCTAAACAAATAGCCAGGCGCTGAAAGACTGTTACCTGCACACGACTGATTTAAATAAGGTTCATGGAGCACTTCCTTTGCTTGTTTTAAACGACAGGAACCAATCTGGGTCTAGGTTAAGATGAACTATACCAACCCCCAAGTGGAAGATTTTACCAAGAACACGTTTTCTTTTTTTCTTTTTTTTTTTTTTTAACTAAAACAGCTGACCATTTTATTTTCACGTTTCACAATATAAGTGAAAACTGCCCCTTTTGTATCACTTCTTCCTCTCTGTTAGGAAGGAAGGTCCTGGCCATGCGTCTAGTAAGCACTCAGGCTCAGCACCAAGACCTCCTGGGGAAACAGCACAATACAAAACGATGAAGAGCGAGGGCTTCTGCTCTTATCTGTCTGGCCGGGTCATGCCAGGCCGCGTGGGCACCATCATCGAGCGGGCGGGGGATCTCATCATGGGAGGCCCGGGCATCATGGGCATGTGGCCTCCCATGGGCGGTCTCATCCCAGGAGCTGGTCCCACAGGCATCATCCCAGGAGGAGGGGGGCCCATCATTGGCATCATGGGAGGGCCTCCCATGTGGGGTGCAGGCATCATGCCAGGCCGAGGAGGACCCGGGAGACTGGGGGGAGGCGGGATCATGGCCCCTGCAGGCGGAGGAGCAGAGAATGGAGCCGGAGGGATCTTTCCTTGTTGAAATGCAGCCGTTGTCTTGTCAATCAGGCTCTGGGCCTGCTCTTCCATCCATTTCTGGTAATAGTCTTTCACATTCTCTTTGTGTTTCCGACCACTGCAGTGTGTCTTCCTCACAGACGGGGAATCGTGGGTAAGATATGTATCACAGTAGTCACAGTAAAACTTAGGCATGATGCTCACAGGCCGTTGGCTACCCGGGTCCTATGTTTTCTTTACTTACTTTTATTTATTTACTTCTGTTTTTGTTTCTTCTCCTTTTCCACTTATTGTCTCCTGAAAAGGACATAGAGGTTCTGGATTACTTTTTAAAATTGTGTTCGTTTATTTATTTATTTATTCATTTATTTATTATGTGTGTGCACACCCATGTACTATGGTACATGTGTGGAGGTCAAAAGACAATTTGCAAGAAAGAGTCAGTTCTTTCCTTCCACCATGGGAGTTCTGGGGTTTGAACTCAGGTCGTCAGGCTTGACAGCAAGCACCTTTTCCCACTGAGCTATCTCACTGGTCCTCTTTTTCTATTTATAGAATTCTACTCCAATTCTAAATTCTAAAACAACATGGACGTATCCCAGTGCGATTGATTGCACTGTGGGAAAGAAAGTGGTCGCAATGTGATTGCACAGCAGGAAAGAAAGTGGTATCTGGGGATTTCTAAGTGTTAGAATGTGCTGGATAAAAACAAAATTCTCTCCCTCCTCTACTCTGAGCCTTTGTTGGCAGACAGTTGAAGGGAATGTAATTAGATGCGGGATTTTGGACAGATTCTCGCAGGCACTGGCATGTTTCTTTTGCTAGATATACTGTCCTCCGCAAAAAAGGATGACATCACTTGTTCCTGTCTTATAGACAGGGAAGCTAATTTTTCCTGTTTACATACAAAAGTTCCCAAGAGTGAATTGAGAGAAATATGAAGAGGTATCCATGTCATTTCCTTCTTGGCAAGAACCTTTATCTACAAGTCCACCAGGTGCCAGGGTAGGGGAACTTCTAGGTGGTTCTGTAGCTTAGCTACTGTGTGCAGCGCAGCCACAGATGCAGATGTACCGGGGTCTCTGAGACAGGTTGACTCAGGTCCTTCAGTTGAGTACCAAGCAGGGAGCCTGCCTCTTTCTAAGATAGAGGCTTCACTTTCTAAGATAGGATAGGGTGCTTCTCCTATCCCTTCAGTATCTGGCAAATGACTCAGTAAATGTCTGTTGTCGGAATGAATGAAGAAACATAAGCCCAGAGAAAGGACATGACCCCAATTTAATTTGGGCTTAGAGGAACACTTCACATTTACTGTGTTGTTGTTATTATTATTGTCGATTATTGTTATTATTGTTGTTATTGTACCAGCTCAGGTCTGCCCTCGATCTCAGGCATTTCAAAGAACTAGGTTCAGAGAGCTGACAGTTATGATTCCTTTCATTTAAGCTCCCCCCTCTCTCCCCCCCTCTCTTTTTCTCTCTCTCATATCCTTAAAAATCTGATTCTTCTTTTTGACGGTTATAAACTATAGGAAATTTGCCTACAGGGAGAAGATGGAGGAAACGCTGGCCTTCTGCTTCAGTGCCTTTTACCTGGATTTAATTTCATCAGTGCAGAGCTTTGCTGCAGAACACCAGGAGAAACAATTACCATGGAGGTGTGTTTAGCTTTGGATTTCCCTTCTCTTTTTCCCCCTTCCTCCCTTCCTTCCTTCCTTCTTTCCTTTCTTCTTCTTTCCCTCTCTCCATTCTTTTTCCTCCTTCCCTCCTTCCTTCCCTCCTTTCTTCTCCCTCCCTTCCTTTTCTTTCTCTCTCTTAGTTCTTAATTGGTTCCAAGTTTTCAGCTCATTTGCATTTCCAAAGAGGTACTGCATTAAAAAAGATTTATTTTATCTTTATTCACATGTATGCGTGTGTGTCTGTGCTCGCACACACTATATGCATGTGCATGTGGGTACCAAAATGGAGAGCATTAGAATCCCCTGGAGCTGGGAGTTACAGACAGTTGTAAATGGCCTGAACCACTGAGCCAACTCTCCAACTTCAAGGGGCTGAATTTTTGCTTGTCCGTCTTGGACATACTGAATGTGTTCCATTTTTTTCTGTCTTCTTTCCCAAGAGCAGTTCTTATGATTAAATATGCAATTGGGCCTCAAAGCACAAGAAATCCTGCCATCAGGACGAGGCTGCGCTGCTGGCGACAGATTTAAATGTCAGCATCGCGGAATAGAAGAGGAAGCGGTACTCGGCGCTGAGCCTGGAGAACCATCCACTGACCATCACACACTGAATCTGAGATCAGAGCTCAGTGTACGGACAGCAGTTCCATCCAGGCTCATGACAGATTTACCCTGGCTGGTTTCTGGAATGATCTGTGTGCTGATAGTATACAAACGCCATGCAAACGGTGTGAGTTTAGCTTGTTTCTCAGCAGACCATAGCGTCTCTCCCGCTTGGCAGGTTGCATTGTACGTCCGTCATTCTCCGGTATCTGACAAGTTACGGCGGTGGACCGTGGTGATGCTTTTATGAAACATACATTTATTAGTCTATAGAAATTTACAGGGCTCGTATGTTACCACTGTCTGGGTATTTAATCATTATGGACATCGGTCAGCGGGAAAATATTCTCTTCTGCACCCACTGGCAACCTTTCTTTGATTTTCAGAAGTCTAAGTATTAGAACCTACTAATGAAAACGACACCGGTGGCTGACACATTAGACCTCAAAGGCGGTTCGGGATGCTACTAAGTAACTCTTTTTGCCAGAACAACTGTAAATATATTTTCCTACGTTAGAGCTGTTTATAGTGGCAGGAAGAGGTTAGTGGCCTGGTCTTCCATAGGGGAAATAAATAAATAATTAAATTAATTAGTTTAATTAAATCCCATTAGCATAACAAAAACAGAGCCAGTGTCTTCCACATTCAAAAGGGGCCTCTGAGCAGGAGAGTTATGTTGAAGACACATCAGTTGGGACTGGGCTCCACTCTGCATTGCGATTGGGTGTGGTTTGTGGTCCCTATCTGTTGCAAAGAGAAGTCTCCTTGCGGAGGGGTGAGGGCCACACTTATCTGTGAGTATAAGGACATATATCTAGAATGTAGTCAGGAATCATGAGCTGAACAAAGACAACAGTAGGCACGCTCAAGTAAATGGCATTACCTCAAGTAGATCTAAGCTTTACACAAAGAGCTACAGGCAGCCAAGGAATACTGAGAGTGGAAGAAACAGTCTTCCTCATGGAAGAGCACGCTGATTGGTTATCCAATAATACCCAGTGGTCAGCCCTGAAAACATACACACAAGTTAACATTATACAAACTGAGCAGATCATATGTAGAAATCTGTATGTGTGTACGTGTATACATGCATGCAATAACAATTAATGATAAAACTGATCATGCCTTTGCAAGAGAGTAAGGAGGGTCATATGGGAGGCTTTGGAGGGAGGGCAGGAAGGCAGAAATGATCTGATTTGTAATATCAAAAACCAAAAGAAATAATAACATTTTAAAGAAAGGACCTGGATAAGAACAAACATCATAAGTGCTGTATCCTCTCTTCCCCACTTTTGAAAATCATTTGTGTCTGTGTGTCTATGGTGTGTATGTGTGTGTATGGTGTGTATGTGTGTGT
>NW_021604638.1:4294281-4321746 GCF_004785775.1 Grammomys surdaster | reverse complement strand
CATGTATGTGTGTATGGTGTGTATATGTGTGTATGGTGTGTATGTGTATATATGGTGTGTTTGTGTGTGAATGGTGGGTATGGTGTGTATGAGTGGGTATAGTGTGTATGTGTGTGTACGGTCATGTGTAAGCATGGGTGTGCATGCACTTGTGGAAGTCAGAGGACAGTGCTGAGAGTTGGTCCTTGACTTATGTCTTCTTGGAGACAGAGTCTCCTGCTCACCTGTATGTATGCCAGGCTAGCTCTGGCCAGTGAGCTTCAAAAGATTATCTTGTTTCCATGTCCCATCTCCCCGTAGGAGTATGCTGGGATTGCAGACACGTTCTAACCACTTGCTAGCCCACTATACAGGATGAGACTGAAGCCCAGACAATGATGAGTCCGTGGTGCAGAAGATCAGAAGTGAAGGCAGGAAGACCTTCCAGGAAGCTAATGAATCATCAAACTGGTAAACCTGGTACCAAAGACAGAACAGACCACCCGGAAGCTGTGGCTGATCATCACACCAGCGCCATCTGGCTGTGTTCTGTGATCTCCACACAACCAGACTCCTATTGTTCAGTGCAGTGTTAGACTCCAGACCAGACTGCTGGTCAGGCCACAGCTGCAGCCCCTCTTCCCTGTCACAGCTACGGACAGCCCGCCGCTGACAGTAGCTGTCTGAAGCTCTAGCAAACAGGCCTGCCTGTCGGTCCATGGCAAAAGTAGCTCCTCAAATGAACTCCTCGCTTCTGACAACCCATCTGAGTGTGCCCTTGAGTCCTCATCCGAGACCTTCCATGCAGTCCACTCAATCTACTTAACCAGTGTGACCCCAGCTGGGCAGCTGTGGCTTTCCTCCTTGAGAAGGATGATGAGTGTCCAGGAAATAGTTTATCTGTCTCTCATCAAGATCATTTCAAGAATCCCGACCGAGTGAATAAAATTAGTCTTCACCTCTGACCTTGGAGATTTGGAATTATTTCATATTTGACTTGGATATCTTCATCTACACAGTTGAAATTTTAGTCTTCATCGAACTGACTACCTTTTCCTATACACACACACACACACACACAGTAATCTATTTTGTCTCTATTTTTTCCATTTGCTAAAATTAAAATGTAAATACCAGAATGCAGCCTGTGTTGTTACAAGGAGCACACTGTGTGGTAGTTGCTTTTTATGAAGGTACCAAGATAGCTTTAATTCTCTTTCTCACTGAATATATCTAGCAGAGCAGGGAGAATCTGGGTTACTAGTAAGTTCTGAAGTTCTGCCTAAACTATGTCACTGGAGCAGATGAAACAGATGGTTGCGGTTGTTTCTCCATAAAGAGAAGCAAGGTGCCGCTGATGCAGAGATGTGTTCAGTGTCAAACAACAGGCTTGAGATTCCCAGCAGTGTGGATGGATTTTCTTCAGCTTGAAGTGATGGAAACTTACCACAAATAAGCTTGGGCATTTGCTCTGAATTGGCTCTAGGGGGAGTGCAGCTGGACCTCAGGGGTGATTGGGTTTGGAGACTCACACACCACAAGCGCTGTCTTTGCTCTACTGCTCTGTGGCATTCTGGCCATTCCCCTGAGGTTTTCTTGGTCTTCCCTCTTCTGGATCCCTTCTGGTTTAATGCAGAGGCTCAGGGAGCTCCCACAGCTCAGCAGCTTCATTTCTGGGATATTTTTATGCAGACTGGGATATTTTCGTTTCTGGGATATTTTAGGAGCCCATTCCAGGCCAGTGGACCACAGGCTGGGCTACTATGTCATCATTGTATGACATCATTGTCCCATGTTCAGACATACAGATCGTTCAAAGTAGAAATGACCAGGAGAAGGCAAGAGGCAGCTTGTAGAAGGCCAGGGTTGAAGTATGACATTAGGCAGATTAAACAGCATTGTGTATGTGGAAGTCCACCAGCAAGATCTAGTTTTATTGTCATACGACTCCAAGCTCCTTTCTGCAAGGGTCACTTCCTGCAGGTGACAGCATTTGTGTTCTCTATATAGAGAAAAGAAATGCCACTGGGATGCAGATACACGGAGTGGGGAATGTTCAAACTGAAGTCTCAGGTGCTAAGAATGCTAACCATTGGTCTTCAGTCTTTGGAGTCTGTATTCCAGGTACTAAACAGCCAATCATGAGTCTTCTCCCAGCTCCAGAGCTGTTCTGTGTCTGGGTTTTCTTTTTCAGAGCATACAGTCATGGCTGTAATCAGCTAGACTAGCAGTGCATTGTACTCTTTAACCCTGTAGACACGCAAGCCAGGACAGGGATTCTTAGATCATAGTTCAATCCCCAGCCTCCATCTACTTAGAAAAAAGCCAGGTGTAGCAGCCCATGCTTGGAACCCCAGTGCCAGGAGGGTAGACACGGGCATCACTGGGACTTAGTGGCCAGCTTGACTGATGAGTCATGGAGCTTCAGCTTCATCAGGACACAAGTTGGAGAATGACTGAGGAAGCCACTCATCCTCAGCCTCTGGCATGCACAAATGCGCACATGCAGGAACACCGTACACACATGCACCACATACTCAGTAGGCTTAGCGCCAGTCATGTGCTATTTGTACTTGGTTGCATTCTGGAACATATTACCAAAAATATAGAGAATGAATGTAAGGGTCAGGCTAGGAGGAGTTCTGTGAAATGCTGTCTTCTGGACATGACATGGTTGTCACACTCATGAGCCCATAGCACAAGTTGTTACCACCACAAGACCTGCCCAAAATCAAGCAGGGCAGCATTCCAGCATCGGTGGGGTAGAGGACCTCAAGGCCCTACCCCCTACTGAGGAGCTATTGACATTGGGCACTTACTGGGGAAGGGAGGGTAATTCTTTTGAGGATGTGGCCAATGGTATGTTTCCCATGCTCCAGTGGCTGGCCCCCACATCCATGCACATGTGAGTGGCACTTACTGTTCTTAGTGAGTTATAAAGGCCATGAAGTTAGGAAGCATGTTGACATGGATGTGAGGGAGCTGGTATGGGCAGATGGGAGATATCTATAACTGTAACTCATTGTATAAATGTATGAAATTCTCAAGAATAGAGGAAACTTTTGAACAAAGATGTGACTGAAGATTGAAACGGTCATATTTGAGTTTTAAGTTTGTTACTGTGATAGTAAACACAAAACCACAATAAACATGTTGGTCAGTAGCATGAGTGTGGGTGGGCATGGGTCCTGTTGGGCTGAATTGTGGGTCCTGCGTGCCTGCTACCCCAAGGGTCTGGGGCCATGGCTCAGGGGGGTAGAAGCATGGGAAGTTGACTGTGTTTACTCTGTGCCATGCTGGGCAGATGTCAGGCTGTGAGAAGCCGCAGGGCTCTGCTCCTGGGTGGAAAGGACACAGTCTGGGGCCCTGCAGGGGCTGGAGCACTTGGGTTGGGGATACCCGGGCTAGGAGGTGGCCTGGGACAGACTCGTCTCAAGACCTTGGGCTCTCAGGTGCTGCTGAGAGGCCGAGGAAGGACTGAGATGGGGCATATGGGCTGGATCAACCCATAGCCAAAGGGTTGGGGGGGGGGGGACGAGTTCCGGCAGCATCCCACGGGGAAGAGAGACTCTTGGTTACTGCGACTTGCTTGGCTGGGTCATGGCTGGCTCAGCTAGCTGGCTTGAGTTGGCAGCCTCCATGGCTGGAACGTAGAGAGATCATTGGCGGGAGATTATACGGTGGCTCAGTAGATGAAGACCTTCTCCATGATTCCCCATGGCGGCCCCCAAAGAAGAGAGGTAGTCCATGGTCTTAAAATGTTTATTGTCATGGTGGAAAATGGATGAAGCTATACCCCGTATCCTCAGGGTGGGCCTGAGGTTAAATACCTTTTTCGAGGAGGAGGGTCTGGGAAGGAATGCTTAATTGGTACACTCTCTGGACTTTAGGTATCTCATGAATGTGTGGATGTCTTGAGGCTCTGTGGCCTGTAGGCATGCCCTCTACCTGTGCTATATGACCAATGGCCACAAACCTCTCTTTGGGAGGGGTTGTAGAGGGCTGTGGCTAAGTGAAAGGAACCAGGGGGTCCAGGAGCACCACCAAACTCCTACTATCCCTTTAGGGTCTCTGGGGTTCAAGGCCTGCACTCGACCAGGTACCCAGCTTCATTTTACAGCCCACCACCCCACATAAACAGATTTGGGGATGTTTTATAGGCTAATTCTTGTGCTGGCTAATTTTATGTTAATCTGATACAGGTTAGAGTCATCTGAGATGAGGAAATCCAGTTGAGAAAACACCTCCAGAAGACCGTGGGCAAGCCTGTAGAGCATTTTCTTAATTAGTGACTGATGGGGGGGGGCAGCCCATTGTGGGTGGTGCCTTCCTTGGGCTTGTGGTCCTGCGTTCTATAAGGAAGCAGGCTGAACAAGCCATGATAAGCAAGTAGCACTTCTCCATGGCCTCTCCATCAGCTCCTGCCTCCAGGTTCCTGCCCTGTTTGAATTCCTGTCCTGACTTTCTTCAGTGATGAACAGTGATGTGGAAGTGTAAGCCAAATAAACCATTTCCTCCCCAAGTTGCATTTGACACAGTATTTCATCATAACAATGATAACCTTAATAGGACAGAAATTGGTACCAGGGTAGTGGAACTTTGCTAATGACAGACCTGACCATTGTGTTTTGGGGAGGATTGTGGAAAGACTTTGGAACTTTGGATTAGAAAAACCATTGAGAGTTCAGTGATCGGTTCTGTAGGAGCTTGGGGGATAAGGATGTTGAGGGCAGTGCAGAAGATGAAGGCCTGGCTTGTGACGTTTCAGAGGGAAGCAAAGACTCTAGCAGGCCATTTGTGTCAAGACTCTGTGGTATGTAGCCAGCTGGAGCTGAAGAATGGCTGTGATTAACAAGAGACCAGAGCCACCAAAGTAAACTTTGCTTTGCTGGGACAGTGGATGCTGGTCAGCTGGGTCTGAAGAATCAACTGTGATTAAGAAGGGGCCAGAACCACTGAGGTGAAATCTTCTAGAAAGTGTTTCCTCAGAGGTAACACATGCAAGCTATGTTCAGAGGTGGTCAAGGCTGTGTTGTGTGATGGGCAACCAAACTTGGTCATGTGTAAGAGTCACTCAGGTGGTACTGGTTTTGAAGGTATGAAGGGGTCACGGAGAGCTGAAGGGATACATTTTTTTGCAGCTTATTTTAATAACTGTTCAACCTCTCCTCTTGCCCACCACCCACCAGAGGCAGTGGAGGAGAAAGATTATTAGGATATGGGGGAAGTGGACCTGTTCAGCAATAGTTCTTTGGGGGTGAGCTCGATCTTCTTTGTGAGCAGTTCAATCTTATAACAAACATCAAATATGTCTCAGCAGCTTCAATCTGGTCCTCTCAGCAGGCAGACACCAGGCACAAACCAGCATCTGTAGTTCAATCCTGAAGAAACCTCAAGGCTCTTCAACTGGCCTGAGGTGAGGCCAAGGAAGTGGCAAGCTGCCACAGGAACCTCACAAGAAGTTCTTGGGCAAATTTCTCTCAATGGCAGTGTTATCCGTTCACGTGTTTGCTAAATCAAAACATCCTTTTACCCGTGTCTGCTTTAGGAAAACAGTCTTTCATGTGTTTGCTTTAGTAAGACATCCTTTCACCTGCGTGCCCCAGCAAAACATCATTTGATATAATTGAGTTTCCAAACAAACCAGAAGTTTCCACCTTAAGAGCAGCTGAAGCTGCCACTGTGAGAGCCCAAGAGAGGCCATTGGTGAAGGTGCAGCCAGAGTAGTAATAGAGGCCCCAGGCCTGAAGGAGTCATAGAGAAAAATTGAGGCTCTGTACCATGAACAGCACCCAGGATGTTATTGGTGATAATACAGTCCAGTTGCAACAGAAGATTCCAGCATTTTGGAGATGTCAGTACCATGGGCTGACCACCAAAAACAGCAGCAACAGTGTAATGGAGCCAGCCAGAGCTTAGAAGACAAGCTGTGTGTGCTGCCAGAAGGTGGACTCTGAGAAATGACCCAAGCCCCTTGGAGGAGCCCAGAAGTTCGAAGGTAGTGAGTGAATCCCAGATATGTACATTGTGTTATTTACACTGTTGGAGTTTGGTTTTACTTTGTTTAGATTGTGACTGTACCCTGGTTCTTCTCTCTTGAAGTAAGAAAGTATTTAATTTATGTGTGGTTCTATAGGAACCTACAGTTGAGAAACTGAATATTTTTAGAAAAAGATTTTGGATTTTAAAAGAGACTTTGGATTTTTACAGAGAGTTAAAATTTAAAGTGTTTGAATTGGTAAAGACTGTACAACTTTTAAGTCTGTAACATGTTTCTGTAATATTTACTAATCTGAGATCATGGGGGATAAACCAAAAAAGGAAAGGCTATGTCTTTAAAAGTGCTGTGTGTCAAGTTGACAAGGGGTCCAATGTGTTGGCTAATTTTATATCAACTGGACAGGCTAGAGTCATCTGAGAGGAGGGAATCCCAACGGAGGAAATTCCTCCATAAAAGTGGGTTATAAGCAAGCCTGTAGAATATCTTCTTAATTAGTGATTGTTAGGGGACATGGTCCTGGGTTCTATAAGAAAATGGGCTGGACAAGTCACTACGAGCAAGCCAGTAAGCAACACCCCTCCACAGCCTCTGTATCAGCTCCTGGCTCCAGATTCCTGCCCTGTTTCAGTTCTTGTCCTGATTTCCTTCAATGATCAACCATTGTTTGGGAGTGTAAGTCAAGCAACCCCTTTCCTTCCTGAGTTGCTTTGGTCATGGTGTTTCGTCACAGCAGTGATAACCCTAACTACAGCAATTCTAGAAACACACCTTTGTAGCAGCTTTGGTTTTGTTAGCTAAGCCCTGTTGACATTTCTGGAGGATCTAAGAACTTATCCTGTGCTACAGAAAGTCATGGGAGTTATTGAAAAGATTGATTAAGACAGACCACGGGGAAGAGGTAAGACACAAGTGGCATGTTACGATGCATAGAGGAAATTGAAATTTTGGGTGGAGAAGATGGCTTAATAGGTAAAGTAATTGCTCCATAAGCATGAGGCCCTGTGTGTAGGTCATCCAGTCCCATGTAGAAGCTGGATACATGCCTGTAACACTGTGCTGGCGGTGAAAGAATAAAGACTCTGGGACTTGCTGCCCCAGAGTGTGGCTGAGCTAGCAAGCTCCAGATGAGAGACTCTGTCTCCAAAAATAAGGTAGAGAGTGACTGAGGAAACCCACCTTGAACTCAACCTCTGGTTCCCACTCTGTGCCTATAGTATATTGTATATTTTTTTTATTTGAGTAATAAAATAAGAAAGTTATTATTGAAGTAGAACCATCTTTGTATTGTTAATATTTAATCATGTAATTTACAAGTTAGACTTGTCATGAGTATGCATATATGTGGAAAGACAGCACATACAGGGTTGTATTATCCACTGTTTGAAGCATCTTCTGGGGTGGCTAGGAGGGACTTCTGTCATATAGGCTCATGTGACCAGTGCAGACACCCATATTCATAGCACAGATAATTGCTGCATTCAGCCCCAAAGCAGCCCTTGAGACAGTGTTGTAGAAGAATTTTGTGCATTAAAATAGCAACTATGGTATAGGACTCTGTTAGCCTGTGGTTCTAGTCCCCACGTCTGAATGACAAGCTTAACATGGTTGTCCTTTAGATTCCTATTTTGCTCATGTTTTTTCATGATTATGTTATAGTTTGTAAATCCCAGTACATTTCAAGGCTTTGGCTCTAAATACTGAAGCTACTTCACTACAGTTGGATCATGGTAGTCTCTAGAGTCTATCATGAGGATAGTGTTGAACTGACCGGCTGAAGTCTGCCACATCTGTTTGTAGTTAAGTAGTTAACGTAGGTTGTAAATGAAGGGTGCTTGAGCCGGGCAGTTTATCAGCTACTTAGGCATTTTAAAATAACAATTACAAAATCTAATGACTGTGTCCAATGCTAAGATAGTTAATAGGAAACACTGCTAAGCCATGTCTGGGTAGGTTGCGTGACTCCTGATTTTTTTTTTTTGTTCCAGTCTAGGAAGATCAATGTTCTAGAAACATGTGCCTATGACTTGTTTTCTCTCCCTCCTTCTCTCCCTCCCCCTCCCCTTCCCCTCTCCATGTATGTGTGTGTAGAGCTATTCTCCCTAAAGCCTTAGAAGTAGGGAAAGAGGAGAAAGTGTTACTTTTCTAGTAGGCTGCCCATACCTTTGCAATGAGCCACAGAAACAGAATCTTTCCAAGGTTCTGTACAAGGTCCTATCATGGCTCCTTTAACTCCAAAGAGCTCTTGCCAAAATCAGTGATTGTCACAGGGACACCACCAAATCAACTTATATGACATTCTCCTGCCAATGGGTTTGCACTCCAGCAAGACGTAAGAAATAACTAAAATTGCGAGGTGCATGTTACCTGTGAAGTTTTGTCCTGACTACGGTGTGTACCACCCAGAAATTTGAACTAGAACTTTCCTGCCCCTCAGATTCGACCCCAAGCTGTTTTGTGCAGCTGTTGGTCATGAGCCTTGTCCCCCAGCACAGTCCTGTCTACACCGAAGCTAAAGTAGACAGCAGTAGTTGAGCCTCGGTCAGTTGGTCTGAGCACTGACATCTTTTGAGACCTCAGCAAACATTTGACTATGTGCTAAGAGGACAGTTTTAGAAATTAAGGGTATTTCCACAGTGTCAGAGAACTGTGCTCTCTGAATGTTCATCTCTGTGTTTGGTTTCACTTAGAGTAAAGTGTAACACGAGACCCACCGTGAGGAGGATTGTAAAAGACTCAAGTGTGTGATGCACAGACTATCTCAGCTAGTTAAGTCCAGCTCAGCCTTTGTGGGTATTTTGCCTTGTGATCTCAGAGACCTATAATGAAGCTTAGAGGAAATAATTCCTGTCTGTTAAAAAGGAAATGGAGTTTGGTAAAACGCAATTGATTATTGCCCTCGAGATATTGAACGGTTTTGCATTTTGAGTTTAAGGCCACTCGTAAATTTATTTCTCTTTATCTGACTGTAAGTGTGTGACACTCTGGCTTTTCTCTCTCTATCTGATTGTAAGTGTGTGACACTGGTGACACTCTGGCTCCTCTCTGTCTGACTGTAAGTGTGTGAGACTCGTGACACTCTGGCTCTTCTCTCTCTGTCTGACTGTAAGCGTGTGACACTCTGGCTCTTCTCTCTCTGTCTGACTGTAAGTGTGTGACACTGGTGACACTCTGGCTCCTCTCTCTCTGTCTGACTGTAAGTGTGTGACACTCGTGACACTCTGGCTCCTCTCTCTCTGTCTGACTGTAAGTGTGTGACACTCTGGCTCCTCTCTCTCTGCCTGACTGTAAGTGTGTGACACTCTGGCTCCTCTCTCTCTGTCTGACTGTAAGTGTGTGACATCTGAGTCTTTTGGAACCATTCGTAACTCCAGCTGATTCTCCACATCAGTGTTCATTATATGACAAATATTCCTTTAATACATGCATGCCACGATTGTATTCTCTTCAAGAGTTTCCCTTGAACATTAGGCTACCACACTCTTAAATATGGCTGCCCAGATTCAAGGCCACCTGTCCAACTCTTATAGTTAGGATAACTCTAGGATAGTTAAGTACTGCTGGGCTACCTAAAAAGGACCTCTGTTTTCTTAATTGTAATCCAAGGATAACAGTAGTATCTAACGAGCCATGTTATTGTGTAGTTTAAGAGATATACTATATACTAGGTACTAATACATACTATAAACACTAGAAAATTATTGTATTGATTATCAATATTGATGGCTCAACAACTCTTTGATACCATATAGGAGACAATATATACAATACACATGGCCTCTGGATTCATGGAACTTACAGGCTACTACTGAGGATTTGTGAGCTTGCAAATGAAAATACCAGCACAAGAGCTCGTATCCTTCCCCTGGTTAGGTTGCTTTCTTGGCAAGAAATGCGTAATGTGAGCATTGCACGTGGAGATTTATTATCCTCCCTAAAAATTTATCTCTGAATTAATCTGCACTCGTGAACTATTTGAATGAAGTTGTAAGTTTTAATCTCTTTCTGCTTAATGTGCTTAAGATTAAGCAGTTCTTTCCAAAAGCCACGACAAACTATCTTCCCTCGAGGGAGATGCCATCAGCTCTTAAAGGACTAGGCAAGAGACATTCCCAAAGCTTGCTGTTAGAAGTGTGGTCCAGGCTCAACGGTATTACTGTTCTAAGAAGGAACCTCTTAAAGGTAAAGAAGCTTCACGAGCCCCTCCCTGGTCTGTGTTGAGATGTTGACTGTCGTGGTCCTGTGTAGGTGTCATGGGGAGGAAATCACAGCTGCTGGGAGGTCATGTGTGCAGTGGCCTTGTTGTGTCCAGAAGACACCTCTTTGCCACAGTCCTCCCAGATCTCTGATTCTTAGTCTTTTTCATCCTGTCTTTAACTATGCTTCATGAGCCTTGAGGGAGGAAGATAATATAATAGACATATCCCATTTATGACTGAGTATTTCACAGGCACTTATTCTGTGTTCTGTGCCCAGTTGTGAAGCTCTGTATTAACTGATGTTTCTTGCAAAGGAAGATCTCTGGTGAGGGCTGAGGGCTGCATTCACCCATGGATATAAAGAAAAAAAAATATCTGGAAGGCAATTTAATACTGTGTCCATCTAGCAAATTGATGTTAGTGCAATTTCTCCCGACAATTATGATCTCTCCAGCCATGGTTTTTAATTCAAGTTTAGAATACCAGATATGCGTTCATTCTAGTATAGCGGGCCTTTCATCTAAGTAGAAGGTGGTTGGTTACCCCCATAACTTTCATGTCACTATTGCACCGACAGGCATCTCATGTCAGGCTGGTCATTATTGTATCCCGGGCTGAGGAGCTATTGGCAGTTGGTGGCTTCTCGGAGAAGGGAGTCAGTGTTTTTCTGGAGTGTGGCCTTGGTAGGTTTCCATGCTAGAGTGGATATCTGAACACCATGAACATCTGGACATCACTAATTGAACTTAGTGAGTGGAAAAGAAGAAATGAAGTTGGGAAGGGGAGGATGTGGTGAAGTTGGGGAGCAGGAGCTTGAAGTGGGGAGTGCGGTGTAGATATAATCAAAATACATGGTGTACATGTATGAAAAATACAAGGTGGTACTTAGGAAAAGGAAAATACAGCAGCCTAAACTTACGGTTAAAAATCTATGCTTGTTCCCTAGGTAATTTGAATCTGTGCAAGTCTGAGACACGTTCTAGACGCTCTTTCTGATTGCTACACCCACCTCATCTCCTGCTGGGTATCCTGTGGGAGCTGCCCTCAGGGCTGTTCACTCACCTACCTTGGGGTGGAGGTGTGGAGCTCCTCCTCACTCACTCATCCCTGGCTCTCAGTGCTGCTGCAAATAGCTCTTGTGAATTCTAAAGACTGGTCGACTTTCCTGTGTGAGATTGCATTTCCCCAACACTGCCAGCTCTGCAGAGCTCAGGGTGGAGCTGAGTTTCTCCCAACATCCTACCTCAACCCCTTTGAGACTTGCATACAATTCTGCTGATAGCTCCCATCTTGATCTCTTTCCTTCTTCCTCCCTTTGTTTCATGGCATGAAGTGGCAAGGGCTTTTGTTAGGATGCCATGAGGGAGCCTGTCTAATAAGATCTGAGATATGTGGTCAGAATACAGGGAATAAATTGTTCTGTTCTTTCTCCAATCTGCCGTTTTAACATCAGTGCAAAGGGAAGTAGAGGTGTGGCTGGGATGATGGGGAGGGGCGGAGAGAAGACAGCACGGTCTGTGTGTGTACATACAGACAAATCTTTCTTCTACAGATAGCCAGCGAGAGTGGAAGCTGGAGGTGGTTATTGTCGGGGGCAATGTGTACACTGCCAGATTCTGCTCTGTGACTTGAAAAACCAACTTTCCTATTATAAACGCATCCGTGTGACCTCCTTGACTTAGCCTGCCACTGGAGACTTCTGCTCGAGCCAAATGCTCCCAGCCAAGACCCAAGGAGCTTGCCAAATGGTTTCATTTCTTGGATTGTCAGAACTCATTGGCTTGCTTTGCCTTGTGTGTTTTCTGGCAACACTTTAAGTATATTAACCGTACATACTAGTGCTGTTCTTCTACCACCTCCCCCCCCACCCCCCAAACTGAAGTCAAGAAGTCACGGGATAGTCATTCATCACGAGTTGTGGCTCAGTAACTCTAAAAGAAATCAGAAGGGAAACAAAACTCTGATTGTGATGAGGTGGCTGAACACAGGGAAGCTACAGGGAAGTAAACCGAAGAAGAAAGAAGTCCATCGCATGGACGAAAAACTTTGGAGGTGGCTCCTCCCCCTCTCCGGAAGCCAGAGGAAGACATCCAGGCACTTTCATGCTTTAATTTATTCCCATGAGACAGACGCTCTCACTGAACCCAATGCTTGATGTTTTTGATCTAGTGAGCTCTCGTTACCTTCCTGTCTTTCTGGCCCGGCCCCCTCCCAGCACTGGGGTTACAAGCACAAGCAAAGCCATCCCCAGCTTTTTAAAGGGGGACTGAGATGCGAACTGAGGGCCTTGCGCTTGCGCAGCAGCGGCCCTGTCTCCGCCCCGCCCAAGCCACCGCTTTACTGAGCGGAGTTACTAAAGACTTCTGTGCATCCTAATATTACTACTGGGTGTTTGAGAACGGGCCTTTTAAATCAGTGGGTTGGCTATAGGCCTGTATGCCTGCAGTCTTAGCTGATCATGCAAAGAGACTTCTTGAGAATGAAGCAAACACAGACAGGCAAAGCCAGCTTAATGTGTGCTGCTAATGCTGGATGTTTCTGGATATAGCCAGTCCTGAAGCTGGCTTTATTTTATCTTTTCTAACGTATTACAGTTGACTTAAACTTATATTGAGCAATTTTTAAAACTTGTTTTTAGAATCCACAGTAGTACCCCCTCCCAACATGCTGTAGGGTCGGGTAGTTTTTTTTGTTTGTTTGTTTGTTTGTTTTTTTTTTTTTTGACAGAAATGATAGAACTCACTGAAAAGCAAAATCTCTAGGAAAAAGGCATTGATGAGGTGCTGAGGACTCCATCTTCCCGTGATCCGATATTTTAATGTAAGAAGAGACTTACATATTTCATCAATATATAAAGCAATACTGTACATTTTGTGAGAATCCTCTCTTGTCCCATAAGATTGGTGGCTTGGTTAGTGTACAGGTTTGAATAAGAAATGTACCCTATAGACTCAGGCAATTAAGCCCTCGGTCCCCAGGGACATGCTGTTGAGAGAGAGATTGTGGGAATTTTGAGAGGTACAGCCATTCTAGAAGAAGCCTGACCGTGGAGGTGGGCTATGGGTGTTTATAGCCTTGTCTGACTTCCTGTTTGCCCTCCCTGCCTCCTGCTGCTGGAGGTAAGTGATGTGAGCTCTCAGCTTCCTGCTTTCTGCTTCCTGATTCCTGTTCCTACTGCCATGCCTGCTGCCTACCGCCACACTCCCTTGCCGTAATGTCTGAACTCATTCTCTGAGAGTAACCCAGATACACTTCCTTCCATAATTTGCCTCGGTAATGGTATTTTTATCACAACAGAAAAGCAACTGATGCAATTAGCTTAATATTTCTATAAAGCCCATTTTATCATGGTAAAAATGTTTAACATGAGAAAATTTCCTCTAAGGAAAAAAATTAAATGTACATCACACGACTGTGGACTGTAGGATAATGCTGTACAGCAGCTTTCTAGAACTTCTTTTCATGGTACTTAACAGAAGTTTTGTGACCCATGACTAGGAATTCCCCACTTTCCCTCCTTCTTAGCCCCCAACATCTTTGAATTTTCCCATGCTAAGTATCTCAGGCAAGGGAATCCATGCAGTTTTCCCCTTCTGGCTCTGACTTATTTTATTTAGTGCCGTGTTTGCTAGATCATACATATCATGATATTCTACACAATTCTCTTCTTAAAGGATGAGTCATAGTTCATTCCATTTCATGTTGCAATTATTTCTTTCCCCATCTTCAGGAAACGAAGTGCTTCTCACCGTTAAAATGAAGAGCAAATGTGATACCACCAATCCCATCCAGTGTAATCACTCTGGACGGATGCAGAGGGCAAGACAGAAAACAGGTCATGGTGAGGTAACTAAACCATATCCACACAGATAGCTACCCACAGAAGGTTTGGGAAATGTCTGAGAGCAAATGGGCCAAACACAAATCTAGCGTGGCTTCCCTGGATATTCTTCTTGTTATCACATTTAAAGTAAATACTGGGCTCTCTGCAGCTGTACTCCTGTTTTGTATAAAACCCTGAATTAGCCAGGATTCAGAACTCTGAGCAACAACACCATAAAATACACTGAAAGCTACTCACACTCAAGTCTAACCTCCAGGAACAGGACCTACATCTGCTGAATGTCTAAGCACCCTCTGAATTCTTCCCAGAAAATGGATGGCTTGAAGGTAATTGGAAATAACTCCACCGTAGTGGGGTAATACATATTGGCCTATGTGACATTGCAGTCACATGGGATCCAGGCATGGAAATCTACTTAGCATATTTTATCCATCAGTGTTTCTTTTCTGAGGAAAGCCACCACAGATGTCTGCAAACCATCTCATGACCCACCTCTGTCTTTATCGCCTTCTGGCAGTTTCCACGTGTTGGCTCAAGTGAAGGCTTCTCCACGCTTCTCTGAGGTTCCTCAGCAGAGAGTAGTGTCACCAGTGGGGACAGAGCAGTGAAGCTTGGCAGGGCGTGAACCTGGAGCATCTTTTATTAAGCAGTGTTGTGGCAAAGTCAGGGCAGATCAATTCTCTCCTTCAGATCTCGGCAGAGAGCAGCTTCAAGTTGCTTTGGGGAGCTGGTGTCCTCTCAGGCTGTGAGATGGGTTTTACGTTGGTGTTGATTCTTAAAAGTAGCTCCAAAGATGTTGGAGAGATGGCTCAGCAAGCAAGGGCACTTGTTGCTCTTTCTGAGGACCCGATTTCAATCCCAAACACTGCCATTAGGAAGTGCACAACCACCTGTAACTCTAGTTCCTGGGATCGCATGTCCCCTCCTGGTCTCTGCAGGCACCAGCATGCACATACCCATACCGGACCCATATATACACACATAATTACACATAAAGCTTAAACTTTGGCAAGCAGAAGCTGAAAAGGGTCAGTAGAGCAGTTGGATGTTTGATGCCTTGTCCTTCTCCCTAAGACAGTAATGATGCTGTGACCTGGTAATGCTTTGGAGAGGCAAAAGTTTGACTCCCACACAAATATAAATGGCAGATGGGTCAGTGATTTTACATCAATCATTTATTATTCAGGAAATCAGTAAGCTGCTATGATTGGCTTAAAGGACCATCAAAAGATCAGATGATCTATACAGTCCCTCAAGTGCTGAAGTGAATTTGTCTACTGGATGCAAAATTGGTCAGTACCCACAGGCCCAAGGGCTCCTTGACATATCCTGGGTTTAGAGATGAAGGATCCTGTGTCTTGTTTCAAAACTGTATGATACATAGTCTCCAAGGGTCTGGCTCATCTGCAGGAGCTGAAGGGAAGAAGTGGAGAAAAGCTTTGGCGTGGGCCCAGCAAGCCTGTGTACCCCTGCTTCTGAGTGCCATTGGCTGGAAGTTCATGTGGACAAAGAGAAAGTGCTGTTCTACTCATGTAGTTCAGAAGAAAAGAAAACATGAGGCTGGGGAGATGGGTCCCTTGGTAAAAGGCTTGCCTGTGTAAATATGAGGACCTGCATTCAATCCCCACACCCTCAGAAAAAGCCAGCATGGTGGCATGAATTTGTAATCCAGCACTGGGGAGCCAGAGGCAGGTGGACTTCTGGGGTTCACTGGCTAGTGGGAGACCCTGTTTCAAAAGAAAGGCCAATATTTCTTGAGAAATGGCATCCAAAGTTGACTCTGGCTTTCCCATGCTCAGACATACATGCATGCCAGTGCACATGCACACATGTGTAGATCCATGCATGCATACACATATGTGCACACACATGACATATGAGAGGGAAAAATGCAGCTGTTTGCAAATAAACATTCTCAGAGTAGCCACTTTTCTTGGTACAGGAGAAGCTGCCTAAACGATAAGTTCAAAAGATTTTTGAATATTTTTATGTTGTGTGTGTATGTGCATGCATGTGTGCGTTTGTGTGCACGCATGCACACATATATGCCTGTAGAGGCCAGAAGGGAGTGTCAGAGCCTCTGGGGCTGGAAGCGCAGGTGATTTTGGGTACCCAGCATGGGTGCTGGGAACTGAATTCAGGGTTAGAGCCCTCCCAACCTCTAAGCCATCTCTCCAGCCCCATCATGAGTTTAAAAGAAGCACTTAACTTGTCGACAAGTTCAAGGAGAACAGGGCATGGTGATTTTAAAATGCAAGCCTAAACAGAAGGAATCGTGGCAGAGGCAGGCAAAAGCACCTCAGGTAAAACTACCCTGGGATCTCGGAGCTGCAATCAGATATAATGTTTAAAAAATGAGTTTCTGGGCAAAATTGCACATTTATATCTGGCTTCTCTGAATTATCTTCTCTCTCCTGCTTGCAGACACTCCATAATGATAGCTGACTCTGAGGCGACCTGAGTGCTTATGTTAGCTGAAGTTAGCTTTACAGACGCCATTTGTTCCTAGATTTTCCAATCGAAATGATAACGTAGTAGAACCACTTTATCTTTTAAGCATTTGCTTAGAGAGGTAAAGTAAAGAAATTAAGTGACAGGGGCTTTAATTAACCCAATTACTTTCCAGTCCTGTTGGACATTATTTCCCTCTAAGAGCAACGCGTCCGCCACTCAGTACAGATCCACGGTGACAATTAGCTTTTATCCTTTGTTCATAGCTCAGGAGGAAACCGAAAGCAGGTAGTGAGCACAGTCCCCTTCCACTTACCCGGGAATTTTAATGCCTTGCAATTTGGAGAATTCAAAACAGTATCACTGGGAAGCAGATCGGTCCTTTCAGAATCCAGCAACTGAACCTGCTCTGAAGGTCAGAATTACCTACACAGAGTTAATCCCTGTGTGCGAACAGCAAACAGGATGTGAGCTGATACATGGGTTTACTGAAATATTGACTTTCAGCCCATGTGTTTTTAACAGATGATTAAATAAATAGGTCAAGAGAATGCATTTAATTCAAGTCACAGGACTCAAGACACCGACCAAAGCAAGCCCGATTTCTCAGTACCAATTTATTCCCCAGATTTTGGTGTCACTCTCTTGAAATATTTCAAAAAAAAATTCTTTGGTTCTATGTGTGTGTATGTATGTGTATAGGTCAGAGAACTTGTGGTTACAAATGTGTGTGTACATGTGTGTGTATGTGTGTATGTATGTGTTGTGTAGGTCAGAGAACTTGTGGTTGTGTGTCTTGTGTGTGTGTATGGGGGGGCTCAGAGAACAATCACAAGTGCCATTTCTCAGGAGCTGTTCTCCTTAGTAATTTTTGTTTTTGTTTTTTGAGATACACTTTCTTCTTGAACCTGGGATTTGTAGGGATGATATTTAGAAAATGGCACCCGGTCGGGCTTGTTCCCAGGTAGCCACCATGTTCCCGCTGTTCCTCGGCTCTGACCGGGGCTCTGGCTAGCTAGATGTACAGGCCCTGGTACCCCCACGAGATGCCAGCGTGGGGTATGGCTCTGCCAATCCACCACGCTGCATCCACAAAGCTTGGCTGTACCCCAGACAGTATGTGCCATCCTCACAGTACCCGGTAGAAATGAGACTCTTAAAGCTTAATGATTATCTAAAGGATTTATATATTTAGAAATGCTCAGTCAACAAGATGCCCACACAATTAGAGTTGTTACCCAATATCTAGGATTTTGATAGAAGTTGTTACCCAGGAGAGCTTTCGACCCATCTGTGTTTCTCCATGACTGATAGCCTCCTTCTTCTCCTCCCCTCCCTCTCTTTCTCCCCTCCCCTTCCTCTTTTTCTCTCTTCCCCTTCCTCTCTTCTCCCAGTTCTACCTCCTCTTCTACTGCCTAATCACCAAGCTCCACTGCTAATACAATGTAGCAGAATAAATATCATGCCACAGGGGTTCACCAAGTAGGCTATTCCATCTTGCAGTGTTCCCCAGGGATCTGCCTGTCTTGGCCTCTCAGTGATGCACACCACTGGGCTGTCCTACTTTTTTTAGTTTTACTCAGGTCCTCATGCTTTCCAGGCAAGCACTTGACCTACTGAGCCATCTCTCTTGCTTCAAAATGAAATAATTAGAACTGACGTTATTCCATTTGGGAGAGTCACTGTTTTGTAGTTATAGGTTAGAATTTTGCTCATTCCCCTAGGGAATGGGGTGTGTGCGTGCGTGTGCATGTGCGTGTGTGTGTGCATGTGGGGTGATTTAAGATGCTTAACATCTGTATGGTGGTTTGAATAAGAATGGCTCCCAATGGCTCATATGTTCGAATGCATTTAATGAAGCTACTTGGGAAGGATTAGGAGGTGGGCTTGTTGGAGAAGGTATGTCACTAGGGATGGGCTTTGAGGTTTCAAAAGCCCACATCAGGCCCGGTCACATTCTCTCTCTCTCTGTTTCCAACTTGAGGATCAGATGTAAATTTTCAACTATGTCCCCAGCCCCATAACCTGCCTGAGTGCCACCATGTTTCCCACCATGAAGATAGTGGACTGACTCTCTGAAACTGTAAGCCAGCCCCCAGTCAAATGGTTTCTTTTGCGAGGGTTGCTGTGGTGATGGTGTCTCCTCTTAGCAATAATCCAGTGACTAAGACAACAATGTGCTAGTGACATTAAAATACCCCAACATCCTAATTGAACAAAAACATTATCTCCTAGGGTTTCTTTTTTATTTTAAAATGTATGTGTGTGGGTGTTTTGCCAGCACATACTCATATATGTGTACTATGTATGTGTCTGAGCCCACAGAGGTCAGAAGAGGACATTGGGTCCCTTGGAACTGGAGTTAAGATGGTTGTGAGTCCCCGTGTCAGTGCCAGAACTGAACCTGGGTCCTCTGCAAAGGCAGCAAGTGCTCCTAACTGCTGAGTTGTCTCCCTAGCCCTTCTCAGGGAGTCTTGACTCAGGGATTTAGAAGCAGCCTAGATTGGTCCTTCTGGCTGAGGTCTCTCCTGAGGTCACTAAGATATCAGTTGGGATCCCACTTCCTAATGACTCCATGACAGAAGCCTCACTCCTGTGGCCCTGGCTGCTGGCAGACAGTCTTACTTCCTCAGTGTGAGACTCTTTCTCCAGGCTGTTCAGGACACTGCAGTTCATGTTTCCCTGAAAGCATGATTTGAGAGAGACAGCTGCTGGCCACAGTGTCACTAGCTTCAAAAGCCACACTCTGGTTTAATCTGCTTTTTTGTCCCCTGCTGGGGTTAGCACCCTGTTTTTGGCTGTCCCAACAATGGGGAGTTAAAGTTTGCCTGGAATGCTGATAATATAAAAATCAATCCTGAGAGCATGAACATGGTTGTTCCTCTCTGTCCTTCCCAGCCATGCCCAAGCCTCAGGCCCTTGTTCCCCAAGCAGTGGTTTCCCACTGGATTGAAACGAGACCATCAAGCCAGGCATAGTCCACCATGGCGCCAGCCCTGACCACGCAGGTATTATCTGGTTCTGGCACAGCTGTGGCTCTCCCTTGGTCTTTGAGCGTGCTGTGGCTGGTATGAGGGCGATACCTCAGCTCCATCCCAGGAAAGGTAGAGGCTAAGAATGTGAATGGAGTTGGCACAGAGGTGGTGTGGCCCAGACTGCTGGGTCTGCAGCTCCCCACTGGACGGCTTTGGCTGTAGCGTCAGGGCAAGCAGCTCAAACCGAAGTTACCTGGGGAGGCAGGGACCTCTCCAAAGAAGACTTCTGGGAGCCCAGAAGTGAGCATTGCTAATGATACTCTTGAAGGCTGCCTAGTGACCTGTCTGTGTCTTGTGAAATTAGTCTGCAGATATCACAGTTTTGATGACCATTAACTAAGTAAGTGATGAACCAGGCAACCAAGGGCAAACATGGTGCCTAGTTGTCTCTGAGCACGTTAGTTATCCTGAAATAAACTTTTTACTGATCTTGGAGTGTACCACAGAACCCGTGGACTAAGTAGAAACAAAGGCCTCCTATACGTAATGAACATGTTGGCATGGAGTATAAAACAGACCATGGTAGAGCATTGGTTTACAGCACACTGTCAAATATGCAGTGTGTGTGCACTGTCAATGTGCTGTCTGTGTGCACCATCAGTGTGCAGTCTGTGTGCTACAGTTGGTGAGCATCTGGAGAGCTCTGATGTTTCCCAGAGAAGAATGTACATTACTGCTGCTCTTACATTTTTGGTTATGCTGTTTGTTACTGAACTATCTTTAAAAACCTTGCTTCCACTTAACATTTGAAATGCATTCTATGAAGCATTTTATATGGTCTGTTAAACTATCTATGAGAGGAATTTTTGTACATCCTGTACATGCAACCAGTAGGTACAGATGCTATCAAAATATGTGATTATTCACATACCATAAATCTTTCCATTTGCTGCCACAATAAATCCATCAATAAATCCTTGGGTTTACCTTGTATTAGAGTAATTAAGCTTTGAGACTGTGCTGGAGAGATTGCTCAGTGGTTATGAGCACTGGCTGCTCTTCTAGATGAATGGCCTTTGGATCCCAGCTCACAGCTACCTGTAACTCCAGCTCCAGGGGATCTGACACTCTCTTCTGGCATCCAGAGACACCCATGTGCATTTTGGCATATATAAAAACACTCAGAGAACACATATAAATTCAACAAAACAAGGCTAGTGAATGAAAGCTTTGTTTCACACTAACTGTGACTTTGGACCAATCACCAGATATCAGCCCAAGTTTCTTCACATTTGATGCTCACATCCATTCTTTTGAGCTTTTTATGAATAGGTGCTAATGTTTTCATGGCTCCTACCACTCTTGGGATACAGGGATGAGAAAAGGAGACAGAGTCCCCTCCTGAATGCCTCTTATGTTTTCCTAAGGAGTTCAGAATAGACTAGAAGGCCTTGTTGGAGGCAAAAATGCTTAATCTGATGAGAAAAGTCTAGTGTGGTCACAGGAGTATATTTTCAGGTCAGAACTTAGAAAGGTCATGGGCGAAGGAAGTCAGGAGGCAATGGGGCAGCAAGGAGTAGTGTTAATGAAACACATATATTTGTCTGCTCATAGTTGAGATAGTAACAGTTGTGATTAAACAATTGAGCAAACCATTTGAATATTGAAGGGTTATGGTCGCAGATATTTAGGCTAAAACTTGATAGCTTGCCTGTACACCTCCTATTGCTTAGAAATAGATGAATAAAATATTTTAAGCACTAAAAGATCACATTTTAGAATAAGATTCTGTGATTGATATGGCAGAAAAAAAACAGTTCCATGGGAAATAGCAACGCACTTAGGATGTCTAACTGGTGACGCACAGCTCTTTCGTGGGTGCTTAGAGTGGATAAGTGTAGGTGTCAAGTGGATATTTATATTCTTTCTGAATGTTTAGGCTGGGAAGATGGCTCAGTGGATAAAATGCTTGCTGTATAAAGGTGAGGACCAGGGTTTTCTTCCTCAGAAATCACTCAAATGTCAAGTGGGCATGGTAGCATGCCAGTAGTTACAGCCTTCGGAATGAAGGTGGAGTCAGAGCTGGCTAAATCGCCAGGCTAGCTGTATCCATGAGCTCAGGGATCCATTGAGAATCCCTGGCTAAGCTAGCTGTATCCAAGAGCCGAGGGTTCAGTTGAGAGCCCTGGGTCAATGACTAAGGTGATGAGCACTTGAGGACTCTTGATGCAAGCTCAGGTGTCTACACAGACACACTTGCACACATACTCCCACATACACACAACACAGAAGAGATTAAGAGTGAACTAACTTTTTACAAATTGTCTCATATATTATATCCTGAATATCATTTCCCCTCCCTCCTCTCCTCCCAGTCTATCCACACCCCCTGCCTCGCCTCCAACACCCCCTCACCAGGATCCACTCTCCTTTCGGTTCCCTTCAGAAAAGGGCAGACCTCCCTGGGATGTCAGCCAGATATGGCATATCAAATTGCAAGAAGACGAATCACATCCCCTCGTACCAAGGTGTGATGAGGCAACCCAGCTGGAGGAAAAGGGTCTCAAAAGCAGGCGACAGTCAGGGACAGAAGACTGAAGTAACCTTTTGACATGTCAGTAATCTCTCTATCCCAGAGATGACAATGTTTTCAACACTTGGTAAAAAGAGGTGAGTGTCAACAGTGTATGCCAAAGGCTTTAGAGACCTTTTCCATCTTGTTGTCACAGAGAGGCACGCTAGCGAGCACAGAGTGGTTGAAGGCCTTGCAGTGTTATGTATCTAAGCCAGGGTTATTTGTTTTATTCCCTCCATAAAGGCTCATTGACAGAGTGCATTTTTATCCAGTCTTTGTCTCTATCTGCAGAGGGGAAACCACTGTACTTAAGTTGCTCAGTCGTGGGGATGACAACTCCTGATAGCACAAACTGTTAAACTTACCATGAGCACTGGCATGGTCTCATTTGTAGACCAGGTTACCCCCAAGCTTACTATTAATTCCTGGGGCTAAGCAGCTTTCCTTAGGAAGGGAAGAAGAGAGGGAGGGAGAGAGGGAGGGGGTAGGAAGGGAGGGAGGGAGGGAGGGAGGGCATGTTCTATTTAATATTCCAAAGGAGATAGAACAGGGCCCCTAGCCCGCTTGGTTTCCGCCTCACACCTGTTAGAAGGGACTTTTAAGAAGCGTCTTTTGGACATTTTTCACAAGCAGCCAGAGGACATACCGAGGAAAAATATGACATCAATTAGCATACATATTAACTGTCAGTCTTCTTCTCAGAAAAACTAATTTAGAGCTGCCTCCCCGGCTTCTTTTCAGAAATCTAATTTGGAATTGTCCAGCTCTCTCTTCCGATCTCAACAGCCACTTCTTCCTAATTGCTTCACATAGGCAGAAAGTGATTCTCATTTACTGCCTAATGGTTGGGTAATTAAACACAAGGAACAGTCATCTCCCGTGTGCTCTTGTTGGAAGTTTTTAATATTTTCACTGATTTTTAATTAAAATTAAAGCTACATATTAAATTATTATTGAGGATGTGCCATTAAGTCCCCAGGAGCAGAGGACAGAATACACAGAAGAACCTTCCGGCATAGGAATGGGTAAGAGATCCGTCATCAAAGCCAAAGCTGCCAGCGAAGTTTGAAATTTGAGAGAGCAGCTTCATGGTTTATTGATAAAGCGGTTTGTCTGTCTGTGCCTTCTGCTAGTGGTTCATTCAATAGCTCTCTACTTAGAGGTTAGATGTGAGGCCCTGGCTTCTCAATGACATTCATGTAAGTTACTCAGTCGCTTATATTCCTTCAAAATGCTAGGACAGCATTGAGTCTAGAGGGGCAGTGACTGTCTTAATGGCATCTTAACAAACTCCACGCAAGAGGCCAGAGCTTTATATTCACACACAACACGTCTATCGGACCATATTCTCCCGAGGTTGGAAAGTGTCCTCCTGGAATCTAGAATGTTCCATAAATCACATCCACCAGGCCGTAAGCACCTGGTCACCACAGAACTATGGGTGGAACTATGTTTAAATATCATAAAATACAGATTACTTGCAAGTCCATAAAATGAAGCCCCCATAGTCCAGCAGTTACAAGCCCAGAATGCAATCTACCCAATGACAGTTCATAAGACGAAAAGTTGTACAACTCCACAATGTACTGAATATACGGGGGATTCAGGCCTGATCTATGGTCTGCTGAGACCCTCTGATTACTCATTCTGTCAGCGTTGCTCATGAGTTATGCACCTGTGCATTCCTCGTGAATATAAATCCCAGTCTCTCTGGTGTCATTGTGTCTCGTTAGATAATTTGTGTGATGACATTTCCAATGTGCCAAGGGGGAGAGGGAAACACTTTACGGTGCTTAAAAAAACACGCACAGTTTCCTGGCACCAGGAAGATGATCAAGGGCCCAGAAAAATCACAACTTGTTTTCCAACTCCTGCTGGTAGAGAACATGTCAACCTCAACCTCAGCACACTTTTAGTTGAGACATTTCTTTGCCCTGATCTCACCTTCTGCATTGTTCCTGTTAAATTAAGAATCAGAAACTAAACAAGCGTTCTCTGTCAAGATCATTTTCTGTGTTGTTCACTGGGAGCGTGTGAACTTTCACAGAGATGAAATCATGAGGACTCTAAGGACCTGTGTTAGGACGTGTCCGCCAGAAGTGGCCAGTCGATGAGTGGACAGATGACTACCCTAGTTGGCTTTAATTACCAACTTGACTGGAGTTACCTCAGAAGGGAATCTTAATGGAGAGGTTTCCAGTATCAGATTAGCTGTAAGGGAATTGTCTGGATGGTAGTCAATGTGGGAGGACCCTGGCCCACTGTGGGCAGTATCATCCCTAGGCACGTAATGTTGGACAAGTAGTCATGAGTCACATAGACCAGGATTCCAGCCCAGTTCTCTTATGTGAGCATGAATGTATTGCTGAAACTTTCTGGACTTCAATATCTTCCTCTTTGAACTGGAAACAGCAATTGGTATTGTATTCAATAGTTTTGAATATTCAGTAAAGTAATATATGAAGTCAGCATCTCTAGCTGTTGTGATAAGTGATATAATCATAGCCAGCTGTTATTCTAATAAAGGATTGATGTGCATTGCGCAGATGCCTGATAAAACTGCTGTGTGACTGTGGTGGGCCCACTTGTTTTTTAACTGAGAAGAGCATCGGCATCTACAGTTCCAGCTTCCTTCAAGACTGAGAGCCCTGGAGTGGAGACAGCTTAGTCTGTAAGTAAAAGGACCTGAGTCCAGGCACACACTTATAATACCAACAGTGGCGAGATAGGGATAGGAAGTTTCCCCAGGACTCACTGGGAAGTCAGCCTAGTCTATTAGGTAAGCTCTAAGTCCCAGTGAGAAAGCCTGTCCTAAGAATCAAGGTGGATGACACCTGAAGAACGACACCCAAGGCCTACTGCTAGCTTACACACACACACACACACACACACACACACACACACATACACACACATATACATACACACACAGACACATGCACACACATGCTCACACATTCATACACATGTGCATACACTTTCACACACGCATGGGCACATGCACACACTTGTACACCCATGTATACACACATGCACACACACATGCACTTACATATGCACACATACACATGCACATACACATACTTGCACAGACTTGTACACCCATTTTCACATACACACACTTACACACACACACAAACATGCATAAACACACAAAAAAGATGGAAAGCCCTGAATTGTAGCAAAAAGATAAAAAAAACACTGAAATGTTACGCACACACTACAATATAGTTTAAAAACATTAGCTGTAACCCTACGCTTGTTTAATGGAGGACAATATGGAGAGCTCAGGGGGAAATTCTGAAGTACCTATAGCTGAGTTTCTTTCATTGCCCTGTTTGTCTTTTTTCATGGAGCCAGGATTCATGACTCCTCCTGAGAGCAGCTGACAGACTGTAAAGAACAAAATTATTCCCCTGAGGAATGGAATGATTAACGGGATGAATAGGTAGCCTCTCCTTCTTGTATGGCCGACCTCTTTACCCAGGGACCAGTACAAACCTTTTGATATAGGTCCATATTAAATGATGCATGCTTCTCAACATCTGGAGATTTGAATTCAGATTTGAACTGAAGTCACAAATAAAAGTAGATGTCATTGTCCCTTCAGCCCACTTCAGTAGACTCAGCATAGGGTTGGCAGTGTCTCCGGGGGATACTTGGAGCAGTCAAGGTCTCAGGAACAGCTGGAGGGAGGGTTTCTGAAGGGAGTTCAGGAAAGCAACAAAGAGACCACTGTGTGCACACATTGTGCACACAGGGAGTGACAAATGCAAAAATGATCATTACCACAGCTGTTTGTCACAGCTGAGAAAGCAAGACAACCTAATTTCTTATCAACGGGGAGACTGTTGAGTAAACCACGATTCATTCACAGCCAAATAAGCCTCTTCAAATCTCCACAAGTCCTACATTCATAGCAAGATAAAGTGCAGTATGGCCGCCAAGGGAAATCTCTCATGCACACACACCTACACACATATACAACACATACACAGGCACACGCACACATGCGCACACACACATGCTCACACACACACAGACTCTTTGTCTTCCTCTTAAAGAAGAGAAAATCCTACTCACAATGCAAGAAAGCACAAACCTAAAAGCTATGTGCAGCAGTTCCAGGGTTTCCCTGGAAGGATGGAGAAGGCCTGGGAAGTAGGCATGGCGAGTCAAATTATATTTTCCCTTAAAAACAAAAAGAGTTAAGATACATAAAAATATTATCCATCATTAAATTGTGGTGGTGTGTAATCTGCTGACATTTCTGAATGATGCACTTTTAATTATAATGACATTTTAAAGGAACAGGTATGTTCAAGGCAATTCATGCAACGCCAGGAACTTAATAGCCCATGGTGCTAGAATGTGCCAAATATGGGCAGTTCTTTCCCAAACTCAATCATAATTGCAGCTATAACATAAAAGAAGGTTTTGTAAGTTGCTGAATTTTCTTTTAGCAGTAAAAGAAGAGGGGCTGATGGGGCTTGGGAGACGGCTCACTTGTTAAGAGTGTTTTCTGATTCTTCTACAGAGGATTGGGGTTGAGTTCTCAGCACCCACATGGGTGACTCACAATCAGCTGTAACTCCAGCTCCAAGAGCGCTGACATCTGCTTCTGGCTTCCACCCACAGTGTACTCACACATGCACACGTAGTCACACATGCACATGCACTCACACACAGATGCACACATACACAGGAATAAAAATTTAAATCTAAAAACAATAAAAAGGCTTTCCCAGAGACGAGAACAAATGCCGCCTCTTTTTCAGTGCAAGTCCTCACCTTCAGAGCTCTGCTGGGGCTCTCCCTCTCTCAGCCCCAGTCAACGCTCCTCTTAGGAAATATATTTCTATATCCATTCCATCACAACAGCTTAGTCCCTGGTGCATTACGGCTGCCGACATAAAGGCCCATGGGCTGAGTGGCTTAATCAATAATTTATTTTCCCACAATGCTAGAGGCTGGGAGTCTGTAATGCAGGTGTCAGCAGGATTGGTTTCTTTGGCAGCCTTCCCCCTTGGTGTAGGCAGCCAGTCTTCCTGTGTGTCACACATCACCGTCCTATGGTCACTAATATCCGTCTTCTACAAGAAATAAGGTGGCTTGGAGCTGTGCTGAAAACCTCACTTTAACTTATGTCTTTAAGGTTGGTGTTAAAAAAGGTTAAAGGTTAAAATGGCGAAGTCTGTGGCACTGGGGAAGATGATTAAGAGGACCAGTAAGCTGTGGGCCAGTGACCGTAGGCAGGCTCCCCTCTCTCCAAAGCCACTGAGTACCATATGGAAGGCACCATTGTCCTTCTGTGTATCCTTGCTTCTAAGACATATATTTGTAAAGAGACGGTAATTTACACATAAGAAGGTCTTCTGACAAGTAACTACAACAAGAACACTCCACAGACAGGGAGCTAAGTATGAGGTAACCAAGAGACACTC
>NW_021604638.1:4259236-4294271 GCF_004785775.1 Grammomys surdaster | reverse complement strand
AGCTAAATATGAGGTAACTGAGAGACACTCCACAGACAGGGAGCTAAATATGAGGTAACCGAGAGACACTCCACAGACAGGGAGCTAAGTATGAGGTAACCGAAAGACACTCCACAGACAGGGAGCTAAGTATGAGGTAACTGAGAGAGAATGCAGCTACATCTTGAGGCTGGCGTGAGTTATTTCTCTACCAAGGGAAAAGCTATGAGCTGATCAATCATGTAAATGTGAGAACAAAGGGTACTCGGTCTGATTAACACTCAGAAAAACACCTGCAAGGCTTAGATGGCAAGGCCAGCCCCGCCTGACAGGGAAAGGCTAGCCAGCAGTCAAGATCAGGAGCTCACAAAGCATAGATGGACAGATGAGGGCTTCAGCTGCTCCCACGTGGGTGGTCGGCTGCTCCCACCTGGGTGGTCGGCTGCTCCCACCTGGGTGGTCAGCTGCTCCTACTTGGTCAGTTGCCGCTCCCACGTGGGTGGGCAACACATGCCCATCTACCTGGTTGGGCTGAAGTACATGCACAGAGTGTGTGACTCCTCCACTGGATTGGCTCACGGTAGCCTAGAGAATTAGCTGATCTCAATAGAGATGATCCCAGCCTTTGTCCACTTTCTGCTGTGACCCTAAGAGAATCCCAGACAAGGAAGTCTGATGGCTTTTCCTCTTGGGAACACTTTCTACTGTCCAGTGCTTCTCACTTCTCTTCGATTTTTTATTTTCCTTCAGCTTCTCACTCTTAGGTAAAAATTCTTAATAAGCCTCCTTCTGCTTTGTATAGGTCCACATATGTATATCTGCAGTGAGGGTCCACATCACCAACCATATTAGTATGCGACAACAAACTCCAAGTCACTGTCCCAGGCTGACTGTTGATGACTTTGAGCATCTGCTATCTTAGGCTTTTGGGTTGTATACAGATGAGCATGAGAGGTCCCATTGGCTCTAGACGAAAAACCCATCTGTCTGTCTGTGTCTGTCGTCCGTCTGTCTATCATCTATCGATTTCCTACCTATTGCCTATCATCATTATCATTATTTCCTTCTAGAGAATTGCACATTTTAGTCTCAGAGTTCGGAACATCGTCTCACGACCCTATTTAGAAATGGAGCCTTTGCAAATGCAGTTAGAATCGGTCCTACCTGATTACTCAGCCCCAAGTCGACTGACTGATAGATCTTTATTAGGAGGAGGGGATGCCTAGGAAGAAGCCTTGGAGGAAGGCAGTGTATGAAGACGGAGTCAAAGACTACTGTGTAATGACTATAAGCCAAAGTCTCCAGGAATATGATGGCCACTATTAGCCTGGACCAATGCTCAGAACAGATTGGGCTGAAGTCACCGAAAAGTATGGATTCTGCACACATCTTCAGTTAGCACATCTGTTTCCCCAGCTGTGATAGAATACATCTTGTTATTTGATTCTATTCAGTTTGTGGCAAATGTGGTGTGTGTTTGTGTGTGTGTGTAAGTCCAGGCATATGTGGGCCACAGACAACTTGTGTGTTTGTCTTCATCTTCCAGCTTGTTTGAGACAGCATCTCCTGTTTGTTGTTGTTTGTGTCAGACTAAGCTGGCCCCTGAGCTTCTGGGGTTCTCCTGTTTCTGTTTCCCATCTTGTCATAGGAGTGCAGATGTGCACACACAGTCAAAACACTCATGCACACAACATAAAAAAAGTTTTAAAATGTGATGAGATGGGGAAGCAATTGTAGAAGATGCCTGATTTCATATTCTGGCTTCAACACTTACATATATACAAAGAAGACTAAAAATTTAATCACTAGATTACTGTAAAAATAAGGTATTTAGGAACCTTCTCTACCTTGTTCTGTATCCTAGCCATCAGTACCAGATGCATGATGGGGAAGTAGTTCATTGTTTTGGACCTGCTGTGTGAAGAAAAAAAGTATGTCTATTTTTAGAGCTTTGAAAATAAATTACCAAATTTCACATTACAGTATTTCCGAGCATCAAACAAAAGAAATGGTTCTTTTTGCCTTTGCAGATTCATTCAATATAACTACAGCAATTAGATTTGTGTGATCCCAGAGTCCTCTCAGATACAATGTTCTCTCATGAGCCCGGAAGTAATTTGATATGCAAGCGTCCTGGTGTAGTTATTTTAGACTGCCCACAATGTCAGCAATTATTTTGATTTTGTATTTTCTCTGGTACGAGTCATGCCTCAGACTATTTAATTAGATCACATGTGGGCAGAGGAGACGGAAGTTAACAACTTGACACTGCTTGATTTGAGTCATGCTTGTATTTTAAAAGTAACCATTGTGGATTATGATTCAACGAATATCTCTCATCAGAAATCATCTTATCAGTAAGAGAGAAAAAAATTACAAAAAGGAGCTCTTAGCTCTCTCCGCTCTTTTTTACTAGGTAATCAGTAATTATCAAGATAAGTTATAAAGTAGAAGAAAAGGCAAAAGGATAAAATGAGAGGGTAACCTAGTGCCCTCTTCTGTTCTCCAGGGGCACCTGCAGTCATGTGTACACACACACACACACACACACACCCCAAACTAAGTATATATGTTCCAGGATACCTGCTGTGGTGTTTCTGTCACACTGAGAAGAGAGCTGAGCTCCTTTGTCTTCTCTTGTTTTATGTCGGTCATTATGTTCATCTTGTATTCTCATCTCCATGACTTTTGCTTATCCACACTTTAATATGCAGAAGATTAATTCAGGGCAAGAAGATATTTTGTTTAAGGTGGAGGAGAACAGAGAAACAGTTTTCAAATTAGGTGCCCTGGCCAGTAGATCTTCTATGCCCTAGTCTATGCCGAAAGAAGGGCTGAAACTTGAGAAGGTCAGTGCTAGCCAACAAACAAGTACGCCCATGTACCAAAGCTGTCATAGCAACTCAAAGGGGACCAGTGAAATGGTTCAGGGAAAAGGCCACGGCATGTGCACAAAGACATAATAAATAAATGTAAAGTCATTTAAAAAAACCAACAATGAACTCAGGGGCTGGAGAGATGGCTCATGGTGAGAACCTGTACTCTTGCAGAGGAGCAGAGCTCAGCTCCGGGCACTCAGACTGCATGGCTCAGAACCACCACCTGTAACTCTATCTCTATGGGGATCCAGTGCCCTCTTCTGGCCTCTGGAGGCACCTGCACACATGCGCATGTACACACATGTACCTACACTTTAATAAAGTCTAAAGCTCTGTCTTAGTTAGGGATTCCAATGCTGTGGTGAAGCACCATGACCAAAGCAAGTTGGGGAGGAAACAGTGTATTTGGCTTTCACAACACTGTTCATCATCAAAGGGAGTCAGGACAGCGACTCACACAGGGCAGGAACCTGGAGGCAGGAGCTGATGCAGAGGCCATGGAGGGGTGCTGCTTACTGGATTGCTCCCCATGGCTTGCTTGTTCTGTTTTCTTATAGAACCCAGGACCACCAGGCCAGGGATGGCACCACTTACTATGGGCTGGACCCTCCCACATCAATTGCTAATTAGGAAAATGCCCCGAAGCCCAATCTTATGGAGGCATTTTCTCAATTGAAGTTTCTTCCTTTCAGATGACTCTAGCTTGTCTGAAGGTGACATAAAATGAGCCAGAGGACCTTCTCCCCAAACAAACGCCCAAAGGATTGGAATGACAAGGAGCTTCCAGACAACTGAATACCCAGAGGACCATAGACCATAAAGTGTCATTCCTAGAGAGGACATAAGACACATAGCTCTGCTTCTTTTCCTTACCCTACAGATCTTTCATCCCTGTTCTTTTAAATATCCTTTATAATAGGCAATGTGTTTCTCTTTGTTCTTTGATCTACTCTAGCAAACAGATAAATCCACAGAGGGGATTGTGGGAACCTTCAGGCATAGCTGGCTTTACAAACTACAACCTGTACTTGTACTTGGTGTCTGGAGTGGAAAAGCAGTGTCATGTGCAGTGAGCCCTCGCTCTCTGGGATCGGATACCAGCACCCATCAGGTTGAATTAGCTAGAGGACCCCTACTGAAGAGGCAGCTGAAGAATTTTGTGGTATGTGTGTCTTAGCTATGCTTCTATCACTGTGACAAAACACCATAGCCAAGGCAACTTATCAAAGGGCAACTTATTTATTTAGTCTTATGGTTTCAGAGGGCTGGAGTCCATGATGGTAGAGCAAAGGTGTGGTGGCAGGAACAGCTGAGAGTTCACATCTTGATCTGCAAGCAGGAGTCAGATGTGAATGGCATGTGTCTTTTGAAACACCTTCCAATCCTTCCCAAACTGTCCAGTCAACCGGAGACCAGGTCTTCAAACATATGAGCCTACGGAGGTATTCTCATTCAAAGACTGGGGGTGGGGGGAAGAACCTGGTATTATTAGCTGAAATGATACTAATCTGGAAAGAAGAGCCTGGGTTTTTCTTAATACATATTCTTACTGAGCTAGGCCCATGTTTTTGACTTGCTACTACTATTCCTTTCCAAAGAGACACAACCTCACACATCAGCTTCCAGCTTCCAGGAGATGGGCAGGTCTGATGAGGGTATGTGCTTTTGAAGTCTGAAGGGTGGTCTGGGGACCCAGGATGATGCTATGGCTGGGTTATGTGTGCCTCTGTACAAACAGATACTTGGTTAAGTGCTTGGCTAATGCCTCTGATTTGGGCAATGACTGGGGATATTGTTGTTTTGCTGTTACCTAGAAATAGATAGGTAAAGATGTGTGTTCTGTATTGGACGAAGTTGTTCAGAATTTGTATGGTGGTCTGTTTAGTTAGATAGCTGACTTCAGGTAGTTGGAGGAAGGAATGGGAAGATAGGGCATGGAAAAAAATCTAGATTTAGGGCTGGACAGGTGACTCAGAAGTTAGAAGAGCTTTCTGTTCTTCTAGAGGACAGAGTTCAGTTTCTACAGGATAGCTCACAACCCTCTGTAACTTTAGGTCCTGGAGATCCAACACCCTCTTCTGGCCTTTGTGGGTACTGTATGTTCCCAAGCTTCATCCAAAGTCCTTCTAAATGTGTGTGTGTGTGTGTGTGTGTGTGTGTGTGTGTGTGTGTGTGTGAGAGAGAGAGAGAGAGAGAGAGAGAGAGAGAGAGAGAGAGAGAGAGAATGAATGAGAATACACTTTCTAACTTTGTAGTTATGGTTGAACTGGAGCTAGCTCTGTAGACCAGGCTAGTCTCCGACTCAGAGAGATCTGCCTGAGTGTTGGGATTAAAATGAATTCTTTTACTAAAGAGCTCAGGAACTGAGAAGAAAACACCAAATTCCTCAGTAACACGCTGGCTTCAAGAAATGCTAAAGGAAGTTTTTGTAGCTGAAGGGAGTTGAGATTTTCTGGAGTCCTGAGCCAACAGGAAGCAATGGAGCACTGTGGGAAGAATAAACGCACAGTGGGGTGTCAAAATCCAAGTTTTTCTTTAGATGTTTAAAAGCTGTATTTAAATGGAAATCAGTCCTATAGGATCAGTTTATAAGGAAGAAAGATGCAAGAGCATAAAGGGCAGAGGTGACAAACAGGATCACACCATCACTAGTTTCTTACATTTTAAACGAAGGTATGTTCGTTACTAACATAGATAAATAAAAAGCCATCCTCTAATTGGATTAAAAGCAAATAGAAAGAAAAAAATATCCAGCTGCATGCTTTCTCTGCAAACACACTAAATCTGCATTCAAAGGTAGAAATAATAACTTTCAAATAATAAGAACAGGTGTGCACAGCTTTTGGCACTTGAGACTGTTACAGATGTTACAGATTATTTGTTTAAAGGGAAAGGCATTTAGTAAAAGAAGCCGAGTAGCTCATAGCTTCCCTGGGAGTGATGGAGAAACAGGACTGAGACTATGGATCTAGAAACAATGTCTCAAAGTAGCTGTTTGGAAACACAATTATCCTAAGAAGACATCACACAGAAAGTTGGATTACCAATAACAACCGTGGCCCTGGGATGCTGTAGCAAGAACCTTCGTTCTTTTCTGCCCCTTAGAGAATAGCTGGAGTTATATTTCTTGAGCAACTTGAGTCCAGCATCTTTCTTGTATTGATCCTGCCTGGATGTGTATGTTAGAGAGGCAGAGTTTCAGGGCACGTGTCTGTGTATTTCTTAGCATCATTAGACTCTTCGACAGCTTCAGAATGTACAAGAAGGAAGCCCTGACTCAGAAATTGGGGTCTTTTCTCCCAGAACTGAAGGGGATGGCTTGAGATGCATCCCTGCCGGGACTGGAGTGTTGAATCTGATGGACAGACATCCTGCTTACGATGTGTTCTCACCCCTCAAGACAAGCTTCGTTACACTTTCCTTCCTAAGAACTGGTTTTCCCTAAAACGATTTTATGTTGAGTCAGCTATGATTCAGCAAGATGACAGCAGTGAAGTATTTACTACAGAATTTTGTATCGAATAGACCATTACGATATCATTACACACAAGTCAGTTGTGTGGCAATTGTTATTTTAGGGGGTGCCATCTCAGCCGGAAGCAGAGGAGTAGCAGTAGCTTGTCGGGGTAGCTTTTAACTTTGCGTTTGAACTCATTGAAAATAGAAAGGTTGAGATGTAGCCATGTCATACAGCCTGACCCTCACAGCAAAGCAGGCGTCATCTTGACCATGTGAGCTAGATCTGCTCACAAGAGTCCATCACAGTTGGACACCCAGAACCACTGGTGACCTCTCCCAGAGAAGGATAGGGTAGGGGGGGTCTTTGGATTCTCAATTTAGTCTCCAGGCACTCCTGTCAGCCATTTGCATACAATTCAGGGCTAATTGCATGGGGCCTGAAGTTTCAGTCTTAGGTTAGAGTATATAGGTTGTGTGTGTGTGGGGGGGGTTTGGGGGGAAAGGAGGAGAGGTTAATTGAGAGGAACTCCATCTACAGAGCTATGGGGAGCCTCATCTATAGTGGGAGCTCATCTTCCAAAGTGTTTGCTTTGGGGTCACCCATGTTCCTCCTGTAACCCCTCACCTGTGCTCTCTAAGTAAGTACAAAAACCTCACCGGTTCCTCAGAGAGAACTTTTTGGAATCAAACAGATTTGTCACTAGGATCTCAGAAGAAGGTGGTTTGCTCAGCTCCCTCTCCCTTCAGGGGAAGTAACCCACAGGAAGACGTTGGGTACGGTGGATAGGGTTTGTGGCTCGGCATCACTAGAGAGATCTCATGACTTTACCACTTTGCAGCGGAGAGACTATAGGTGGGAGACACACCTCTGGAAGGAGGCTACACGCACTTTCCCTTTTCTCAAAATACGGAATCCACAAAAGAGCCCTGTACTTCCTGATTAAGATTTAGAACTGATAATAAAAAGGGAAATGAAGATAATATATATTTTATGCTCCAGCCTCTCTGGCAATGATTAATATTTCTTCATACCCTGAGGACAGAGCAGAAGCTATTGTTTTACAGTCATTTGCGGGTATGAAATACAGTTCCCAGTGGAGCACAATAGATCAGCCATGCAGGTTTACGATGATCTGTCTCCACTGTTTCCTCGGAGATCTGTTATCTTGGATTCATCTCGGATTAATTACTCAGGTGCTTTGTAGTTATTTTATTCACAGAAATAATCTTTCACTGAATTTTGGTACAAACAAACCACGTTAACAGGACTTCTTTGGGCCAGTGAGATGGCCTAGGGGGTAAATGTACTTGCTGTGTACACCTGGTGATTTGAATATAATACATGGAACCCACATAAAGTTGAATGGAGAGAACTGACCTAACAAAGTTGTCTTCTGACTTCCACATGAGCTCTGAGAGTCATGTACATCACACAATGACTATAATAATGATAATGATGGCGATGATGTCAATATCAAAGACTTCTTCATATGTGACTTACGTATGTCCCCACTCCAGTCCACGTGCTACCTTGTAGCTGAAGAGAAAAACCTAAGACTAAACTCTGTGCCACTCACACTTAATTTCCAGTGTATCAGTAATACCACCACACATAATAGTGTCCCCTAAAGTGTGGGACACATGCAAGACCTGTGTGGACCAACACAGCTTTGAATAACATTAATTCAGGAGAGGAAGGTAAAAGAATCCCTTTGTAATATTCCCCCCATGATGCTATCTGGATGATTGAAAATCCACTTGGTGCTCTCATGTTATCAAGACCTCTCTCTGTCTTACTTGTACATCTTAATTAAAGGAAGGAAACACCCATGATCAGAGCCATCAGCCAAGAAGAGTCTATGGTTGGAATATAATAATTCTAATTTAGCTCACTATTTATAGCTCTCTTGTCCCTATCTTGTTGTTTATATTATCTCTTTCCCTCTGTATTTACTTCAGTATAAATTTACTTTTTTTCTATTTATATATATTTTTTTAAATCTTTGGTTTATGATGTACTGGTATAGCTAGTCTTTTGCTACTTTTTGCTACTTCTTTCTTCCACCTTTTTTTCTACCCCTTCAACTCCCTAACACTCGATAGGAGAGAAAAAAGGACAGGGAGAAAAGGAAAGAGATCCCTGAATAAAGGGGGCAATGTTATCACTAGACTACTTCCTGCTGATTAGGGGCAAGTTTGATCTCTGTCAGGATAACTAATTTTTTTTTTTTTACTTCTTGTTTTCTTCTTTGTGTATGACTCCTAACAAACCATGATCATCAACAACCAACAACTCAAAACAACCCACCAACAAACAACCCACCAAACAAACACCACTATGTCATGATCCAGTTCTATACAAAGGCACACTGTAGTGACTAAATCAGCTTTGTTTCCTTAGGCTCAGGTATTGGAGCACTTGGTCTCCAGTGGGTGGCGCTGTTTGGGGGAGGTTATGGAACCTTTAGGAGGTCGGGCCTTGCTGAAGGAAGTACGTCACTGCGGGGGGGGGGGGGCTTCGAGGATTTATAGCTTTTTCCTACTTCCTGTTCTTTCCCTCTATTTCCTGTGTGCTTTTCTGGATGGAAATGTCACTAGCTAGCTTCCTGTTCTGGCTCTGTTGCCACGTCCACCTCATCAGTAAGGCTGCTACCCCTCTGGAACCGTAAGGCAAAACTCTTTCTTTTGTAAGTTTGGTCACGGTGTTTTAACATAGCGACTGACAAGTAACTAGTACAGACATGGACACTAGAATTCATCCACTTGAGTAATTTTTGTCAATTTAGAGGAGTTAATCAATTTTTCCCAAATAGAGCTACTAAGGGAAAAATTTCCAGAGACTGCAGCAGCCTTGTCTGAGACCTCACAATCTGCAGCCAGAGGAACAAGGCTCGCATCCCGAGGAAGGTGGGACAGAGAGCTGGAAGGACACAGGCCCTACGGAAGTCTTAGACTTTGAGTTTCCGGTCATGCAAGGATCTTGCTTCCAGGCTTCTCATTCCGTGAAATAATATATTCCGTGCTGCAGAACCCACTCACCTAGGTGCCCTTCTGACCTGGAGCTGAATGTATCCCAAACAACCGTCTCACTGCCTGCCTCCTCTTCCTCACGGCCTCGCCCAGACAGCTTACCCACTGTTTGTCATGATAATCACTAAGACCAAGGTTACTTATGGGAGAAAAGGTCACACTGGCTCAGTGCCCCAGAGCCTAAGAGTCCATCCTGGAAGGGAGGCTTTGCAGCAAGAAGCTGTTACAGTAGAGGCATAAAGCCGAGAGACCATATCCTCAACTGTAAGTACAGAGCAGAGATCAGACTAGAAGGAGGGCAAGGCTTTTTACTCTTAAAGCTCTACGGACATAGTTTCTCAAGCATGGAAACTGCAAACCTCCCCAGACAGTGCCACCACCTGGGGACCAAGTGCAGTGCAGAAGACAATGGGGGATATCTCTGGTTCAAGCTGCCATGGCTACTTTTCTTTTAGCCCTTTAGAATGTTTTTAGCTTCTGAGCCTTCTCACGTGACCGTCCATGGCTGTTGTGCTGTCCTCTCCATCTCGTAGGACTTCACCTTTAAACTATTCAGGTTGGGGAGCCTCTGAAAAGAATAAATCATATAGAGGCTGGAGCTAGGCCATCTGTGTTCCAGGAACTTAGCCGACCACAAAAGGGCGGAACCAAGAATGCAGGTCATCTAGTTCTTAGGCTCTGGGCTCTGGGTTCCAAGGACTGGCTGGCCACATGATAGATGATTAGACAAGATTAAATTCTTGAAAAAATAAGTACACAGGGTGTGTTTCCCACGTGATCGAATGGGCTGGGGACCTTCCATTGTTTTTATGATACTGTCTGCTGATGTTCTTATGATTTCCCCCTCTCTCCCTGGTTTGTACCCCCCTGGTTTGTGGTTTTCTCCTTTAAATACCCTTCCCCCTCTGGCCTTGAGGTTGACACTCCTCTTGTGAGTCTCAACCTCAGCTGGCTGAAATCCCGAAATAAAGCCTTTTGTGGTTTGCAGCAAGTTCGGTCTCTTGTGAGTTTCTGGGTGGCCGTAATCTCTCGTGACTTGAGTGAGGGTCTCCCCTCTCAGGGGTCTTTCACCGCCACTCACTGGTCAGCTTTGACCTTTGCCCTCCCACCATGGCCATGGATTCTGGTGGATTGTCTATTTCCCTCTTAGACTCTGCTGCGAGAGTATAAGGATCATCTGCTTTACTCGGTATTACAGTGTTCTCCTTATGTCCTTGTACAGTGCAGATTATTATCCAAAATATTTCTCCCATGGAACAATGCCATGCGAGTACTAGGAGCTCAACACTGGAGGCTGTGTCTCAGCCCCACTTCTACTGTGCAAAGCACCTCATCTGTCAGTTTTCTGAGCTGAAAAACTGAGAGAGCTGTGGCACTCACTCATGTGCATTTAAACCCACAGAATCCTGTTGTAAAGTCTTCCTGAAGGAGACATAAAGAACACCTATGTATTTGGTATTCCTTTCTTTTTTTTTTTCTTTTTTTTTTTCTGCAATAAAACATCCTGACCAAAAGCAACACAGTAGAGTAAGGAGCTGGTTTATTTTACAGCTCCAGATTGCAGACCAGCATCAGGAGGAAGCCAGGGCAGAAACCCAAGCAGCCAGGCACAGGGCACCCATGGTTGAGAGCAGAGAGAACAGAAGCTCTCATGTGTCCCACTTGGTTTCATCTAGCTATTTCCTTTCTCTTTTTTCTTTAGTAAATACATTTTATTTCATATCTGAGACAAAGCTTCACTGTATGTACCAGGCTGGCTTCAAACTCATGATTCCCCTATTTCAGGCTCCAGAGTGCTGGGATTACAGATGTGAACCACAAAGGCTCAGTTTACCACAACCTCTTAAGGAGTAGCTTTCTCCTTTCTTATAGATGCTTTCAGGATCCCTACCTAAGGAATGGTACCACCTATAGTGGGCTGGATCTTCCTATGTCAATTAATACCCAAGTGAATCCTCACAGACACACCCAATGTCTATCTAGATCAGACAGGCTAATCTGATCTAGACAATTTCTAGGTTGAAATTCTCTTCCTGGGTGATTCTAGGCTGTGGCAAGTTGACAGGAGTAACTAATGCCCACCCCAAACAGAGGAGCTCACAGGCAGCTGCCCCACCAAAAAGTCCTACTGTCTATCTCCTTCTAAGATGACATATAGCTGAGACAGGAGGGAGTTATAGTTGGGGTTTCAGAAACTACTCAGGGGGAGATCTTAAAGAATCTTGTGGAGATTGTGTGACCTCCCATCCCTTCAGAGGGTAATGTTAATAGGTCCATTTCCACAGATCTAGCGAGATGCTGTAGAATTCATCAAATTCATTCTTAGGATTGAAGACCAGGTCTTTAGCAGGTCACCACAGCTACTCTGCTTCATCATGGTCATGTCAATCCCAGAGGAAAGAGCTGATCCTATGCGACCGTAGAAACTGCCAGGTTTACAAACAAGTCTGTCATTGTTTATAGTCAGTAGCTTTATCCATGAGTTAGGTGTATGCCCCCAAACAATTCTACAGTCTCTGTCTCTAGCTACACTTATAAGAATCACAACTCCACAGTCTAGGGCCACTGTGTTTTAGGTCTTCAAGCTCAGTTTGGTATATGCCTCCTATTTTGAGAAATGTGTCTTATCTGGTAACCGGTTCGACAATGCACAGCTGTGTCTACAGTGGACAAATGTTTGTGAGGATGGAAGTATAGCATCCCTTTCCTTCTGTACTGGCTGGAATACTAAGTGTTCTCAGTAGGAATGTGCATTTCAACACAGTTCCCAGTGGGTGGGTGCTGGCTAAGGCTATGGAAACCTTAGGAGGTAGAGCCTGGCTGGAGGAAGCACCTCAGCAGGACTGGGTTTTGAGGGGTTGTAGCCTTGCCCCATTCCCTGTTCTCCCTCTGCTTCCTCTGTGTAGGTGAAATGTGATCGGCAGCTTCCTGCTTCTGACAACATGCCACGCCCTCCCATTGTGACGGACTCTATCCCTCTGCAGCCATAAGCTAAAACAAAGCCTTTCTTCCTTAAGCTGCTTTTAGTTACTTTAGTCACTTTGGCTATTTTGTAACGTTTTATCACAGCATCAAGAAAAGTAGCCATCACACTTGTTTGTTCTGAGACCTCAGTTGGTACAAGAGGATAATGTGTGGGGAAAAAAATTAATTTATAGTGGCACCTTAATATCTTAACTGCACCCTGGAGTACTTATCTAAATGGCTGTCTGTGATGTGTGTTCATGGTCTTTATTGAGACATAGTTTGAGAAAACATGTAAAGGAGAGTGGGGAGCTAACGAGAGAAGAAAGAAAAGGACAGATAAAGGGAGAAGTAAGGGAAAGACAAATCCGCACAAGGTAAAGATAGTTCAGTAAATTGTAAGGAATATTATGCAGGCATTTAAAAGGATAGTTGGTATTTTGTGCATTTACACGGTGCATTCGTGGTGTATTAAATCACAAATGCAAATTGTAGGATCATTTGCATAGAAAACACACACACAGATACACACACACACACACACACACACATACACACACATACACACACACACACACTCTCTTAACTTTATGAGATGCCAGCATTTCTCCTATCAGCTGCCTTCCACCAGGGTACATTTATCACTGCAACAGTAAAGCAGCATCAGTCCCCGTTGGTCTGGAATTTGATCCTCCTGCCTCTGCCCCCAAAGTGCTAGGATTGTAGATAGACGCCATCATGCCTGGCTCTACCTTTTCTCTGTTAAAATTAATACCATTATGAACGTTTAAGTGAAGTTGATCTGACGAACAAGCAAGCATTAAGTATGTTCAATAAAAGTTTAAAAACTAAATAAGACCTCCCTTATTTTGAGTGAATGCCAACAGCGACATTTAAAAGTCAGTAAGATAACTTACAACACCCTTAATGCGTCTGACACAGAGACAGCGCATAAATACTGACCTCCGAAGTCGCTCTCTGCCAGGCCGGCGTTCCCTCCTGTGGCAGCTGTGTCCTGCTCTGCGTTGTTCCTTTATCTCCCGGTGGGTCTCCTGCGGTTATGTAAGAGCACCATAAAACAAGACAGCAGATGTGCTTGACACATAAATAATCCAAGTCCTGCTCATTAAAGCCAAGAGTGTGGTAAAGACTTTAACACAGCTTTCTTACTTTCTTCTAGCTCTCAGCCTTCCTAACACTGCCAACCTTTAATACAGTTCCTTGTGTTGGGGTGACCCCGACTGTAAGATTATTTTCGTTGTTACTTCCTAACTGTAATTTTGCTACTTTTATGAATCATAATGTAAATGTCTGTGCTCTCTGATAATCTTAGGTGACCATTGGGAAAGTCGTTTGACACCCCCCAAAGGGGCGACCCATAGGTTGAGAATTCTAGATGGGGCACGGGGATTCCCGGAGGGCGTGCGGTTTCTGTCTCACGTGTCCCTGACATGGACAGAATCACCAGATTCTCAGTAGAATCACCACATTCTCATGCCTCTGCTCTCGGCCTTCCTAGGCCTGGGGCACTAATTGTCCTGGTGAATGCAGATTTACCCTCTCTTCTTCTTCTTCATCTCAGGCCCCTGTTCACATATCCCCCCATTTTGGAGAACTTCATGTCAATTTCCTACCTGAGACAAATCCTGCCTAATCATTCTCCATTTGTATGGTATATTATTTTATAAATACAAGATGTCCAGTTAACTTTAGGTTTCAGTTAAAGGGACCAAATAAATTTCCAATAAAGTATCTCTCAACGTGACATCAGGAAACACTTCTATTAGAAATGTATTTGTTTCTCTGTACTTAAAAATAAAAAATGTACTTAAAAATATTTAAGAGTGTCGTGCATTTTAAGTGGGATGACTGTTCATGGAACTTGGAGCGTGGTAGTACAAAATCAGGTGAATGTTTGTTAGTAGCCTTCATTGTAGCTCATTCTAAGAGAACAGGCTATGCTGGTTTTGTACGGGTGTCACCTCAAGCTGCTTGCTAATCTAGTGTTTTAAAATGATAGTAATTTATTTTCTCTCAATTCTGAAAGCCGAGAGTCTAAAATCAAGGTGTGGACAGAGTTCTGTCTTGTTCAAAGACACTAAAGGAAGCATCTTCCTGCTGCCGCTAGCCTTGGTCGCCACCTGGTATTTCTTGGTGTATTAGTTCCTTATTTATTACTGCAGCAAAACCCTTGGCACCAAACAACTGAAGGGAGGAGGGTTTATCCTGCTTCGTAGTTCAAAGGAAACCGCTGTCAAGGTCCGGAAAAGGATAATAATAGCAACAGAAGAAAGCTTTGGTCACGTGACATCTGCACTCAGGAAGTAGAGCGTGGACAGGTATAGTGGGAGTAGGCTATAAAACCTCAAGGCTCATCCCTCAGTGATTCACTTCCTCTAGCGATGCTCCACCTCCTGAAGGTTCCATGACTTTTCCCAACAGCGTCATTATGTGGGGACGCTGTTTATTAGTGTTTAAGTGTGTGAGCTGTTGGGGACACAGTTCACACTCAAGCCACTGCACTTGGCTTTGGCCATATCACGCCCACATCTACTTCTGTCTTCACGTGTTCTCCTTCCGTGTTTCGGTGTGTTTTGTTTTCTGTCAGTAGTTATCTTTAGGGCTTGACCTATTCGATTAAATTACCAATACAAAGACCCTTTCTCCAAAGAAGGCACTCCGCAGGTTTCTGGTGGCTGAATCCTTATGAGACAGTGTAATCCGCTGCTGTGAGACTGTCCAAGAGTTACACAGCCCAGGATCTCAGCCCACGGAACAGTGCTGCCCGCAATTAAGGTCAGCCTTCCTACCCATTAACCCAGTTTAGAAAACCCCTCACAGACATGCCAGAGGCTCACCTCCTAAGTGATTCCAGATCCTGTCAGGGCAAGAGTCGATATTATCACGTGATTTACAATCGCCTGCTTGTTCTCCGCTGACTTCCCCACTCAATGGGACCTATCTCCTTTTGCTACCAAGCCATTCGCACCATCATGGATTGTACCCTCAAACTGTGATCCCAGTTTAACTCTTCCTTGGGTTGCCTTTCTTGAGTATTTTGCACAGTGATCGGTCGATCGGTCGATCAATCGATCAATCAGGAAAGTGTAACACAAGCCTATCGCGTGCTGAGGTCGGGAGCCAACTGGGATATATTTGCATTTCAGTGTTCCTAAGGGATGCCCAATTAGGAAGGAGGCCTGGAAAAGGGCATTCTAGCAAGCCTGGGGTACACAGAAAAGGAGAATGTGCCCGTCCCCATTCCCACTTCGCTGCTACAAGGCTTTGCACCCCAGGCAGACAGCCCCTCAACCAGGGGCTTCAGCACCGAGGGGCAGAGAGACAACACATCACGTAGTTTGTTTTTTTTTTTTTTTTCCTCCTGGTTTAGCAAAAGTATTTGAACCAAAAGACCCACAATCAAATTACCTTGCTTCCTTTTCTGAACTGGAAACAGTGGAATTAGAAGGATCCCAGTGACTGCAGAACACTGTGTTTTAAGTTCCTGCCGAGTTTGGCCAGTATGACTGATCTACCAGGAGGGAACAGTGCCCAGTGCTATCAGAACTGCATCTGCATACGTTTTTGATAACCATTCCCAGGCTAATATGAGAATGCTTCCTTTGGAATTAATGCAGGATGGACCCATGTTTTCAGGGCTACCTCCATGGGTCATCCTGGATAGTCGCACATGGTTAGGAAGTTCCCCTACCCTGGTTTAATGGTCTACTCGTATAATTTCTTAACTTTTAGATAAAACACCCTACGATTTGTACTGACTCTCACAGATTTTATTGTGAGTTCACCTCATTTCAATACTTTTGGGATACTTTACAATTATTTTGGTTTTCCTTGAGGAATGGCTCTTGGGTTAGTGAAGTGAGTTTGATAAGCTTTTGGGGACAGAGAATATAGACCTTGGGGTCACTGAGGTTTGACTTTGGATCCTACCATTGCTACATGCCAGCCCAAGTTAGCACATCTGTAAATGTCACTAGGAATATCCCTCTGGGTTGGACTTACAAAAAGATGAAAATTATTCATGTAAACATTGTGGGTTCCCAGTTCCGTGCTTAACACAGGGAATCACACATAGTCTTCAAGACATATTCTTAATCCATAGAGACAGGGTGGGATGGCCCCATGAGACCTTATTGACTGAACATCAGTCAGGCCTTATGAAACAGGTATTGCCAGCATGCCTGCTGGGCTCCAGGTGAAGAGATGGCTGAGTAGGCAGATAAACCCCTGGTCTTCTGGTACTGCTCTTCAGATGATAAAGGAAATACAAGGAAACAAGCATGCATCCAGATATCCAGACAGTAACAAATGACAGGAGGAAGATTAAATGACTTCAGAGATGGAGCCGCCTGGATCCAGGCAGGATGGGGACGCCTTCGGATTTGAAGCTAGGCGAGAGCTTTTTAAAGAAGCTGCGTGGAGGCTTAAACCACATGACGTGATGGAAAAAAACTAGAAGCTCACAGGAGAGGGAGAGTCGCTTGGGCACAGGTGAGCAGAGGGCAGGTCTGGAACATTTGAGCACCTCCCATTTGTCACCTTAGAATGGCTGCAGCACTTGGTGCTTGAGAATGTCGTGGACCTACTTCATAAGCCACCTTTGGATCTTGACAAAGCCTGAAGGGTGTGCTAAAGGAGAAGACACAAAAGTGAGCTGATCATAGCCATTGAGGGAGAGATACACGTTCATTAATAGTTCTAGTGGACAATGAAGGCCAGACCGTGGAGGGGTGACATTACTACTTATTTATGTGAAGATTTCAAGTATAGGGTTTGGAACATAGTTTAGTTGGTAGAATGCTTGTCTATCATGCGTGAAGCTGTAGGTTCTAATCTCTGCACTACATCAACCAGGCATGAAGACACACTTCCTGTAATGCCAGGACTTAGGGGGAGGAGGCTGGGGGGCAGGAGTTCAATCCATCCTTAGCTCCATAGGGAGTTTGATGTTAACCCGGACTACATACGACCCTGTCTCAACATATTAAACATAGATTATTTTTGAGACCGTCAGTCATTAAAATCTTTTTTTTTTAAATGAGGGTGAAGAGACCAGTTTGTTGCAGGGTTGGAAAAAACCAAGATAGAGAGAAAATGTTTGGAAATCTTGTCTCCTCAGCGTGTTTGTGAATAATGAGGAGTGGGAGGCAGGAGACTAAAGATGAATGTGCTTCAAAATGTAATTGTAGCATTTTATTTAAAGGCAGAAATCAGTGGCCATCGGTCCATTCTTGAGATGGAAGTGTTTATCACTGCATGGCCATTCTTCGTTCTGGGAAATTTTATTGGCCTGCTGCAAGACTTCTGTGAATGAAGAGAGTGGTGTTCCATGTTTGTTGGCCTCCTACGTCCCTCATGTCCATCAGCGTCCTGAGCTGGACCACATCTCTTCCAGGACCTGTGTCAGACTTATCCAAAGGAATGCATTTTTACCTAAATCAGATTTTTGTAGGGTGTTTCTCGAATCCTGGTTACTAAGCATGTACACGTACCTTTATTTTCTCTTGTCTGTCTGTCTCTCTGTCCATTCATCAGCTTCTATCCAGCCTATCCATCCTGCCATCTCTCTCTGCATCTGTGCGTTTATCCAAGTATGATTTATCATTTATCCAGGAGTGGCCGGCACCTTCTCTTTATGAAATTCAGAAATGCAGGAAAAGTATTAGTTTGTGGACTGAAGAGTCGGCATAGCTCTTAAAAGTGTAAACCTCTCTTGCAAAAGACTCAGGTTCGATTCCCAGCACCCATGTCAGCTGGCTCACAACCATCCACAACTCCAGTTCCAGGGGCATCTGTGACCTTTCACCTCATGTGCATATCCCCACATGCATATGCATAATTCAAAGCAAATCTTAAAAAAATGATAGTTTTAAAACTAATGTATCACATGACTAACTTCTAATTTTACATAAGTTTTTAAAAATAAATATATGTGTACATCTTCAAGTAGTGCTCGTTCTGTATACACCTGGGTCCTTTGGTTTGCATTGTTTTTGTCTTGCGACTCTAGAGTTTTTATTAATTCAAATGAATACTTTTGCCTTATGGCCTTAGGTTTTATGTTTATTCAGAAGCTTTGACCTGTCCCCAATATTGAATTTTCTATTTTCTTCCTTTTGATGGAGTCAGGCTGATTAAGCAAACAAAACAAAAATGGCAAAGCTTATTGCATCACTCAGTATAAATCTCAGCTCTCATGAGGCTCTGGGATTGGAAATCGAGTTCAGAGATTCTTTACTCCAATTGCCTTTCTCTGGAGATGGTTCGTGTGTATTTCTTTCTGCCACAGATGCAAAACATTTACGATTCCAAGACACAAACAAACTGTGTTTTCAAAAACTAAGATAGGTCTCCAGCAGCCAATCAGATTCACAAGCAGTTTTGCAGTTTTCTTCTTGGAAAAAAAAATTGGTCAGGATGACTCTGTATAACCCACAGAATTTAAGAATTTTGAGACTGGATTCAGTTTCGACGAAGATAATGGAATGTCATTCCTTTACTAGCTTAGCTGGTTTATTTGTGGTAGTGTTTGTCAGGCATTAGATTTATTTATTTATTTATTTATTTATTTATTTATTTATTTATAGATTCATTCATTCATTCATTCATTCACTGATGCTTGCTGCCAATACGGTCACCTTATCTACTAAGCTTGTGTGTACGAAGAAGTTAAATGAGATACAGATCTCTCAACAAAGGTATCTTGCTAGCACAGATAGCTGTGTAGCAAGCATGTCTTTGATGAGCTCTGGATGGACTTTACTGTGTTCTGTAATTCTGAAGGATGTCCCTTATCATGTAACACAGCAGGATTTCATCACTCGGTGTCATGAGATGATGTGAGTGTTCACCTGAGTTTTATGGAAGTAGACAGCGGCTTTAGATGAGAGACATGATACTGTGCACAGGTTAATCCCCCCTCCTCCCCCCCCAGTGAATTTGTCAACTGACATTTTATAGATACTGTCATTGGAAGCACATGAAACAGCCAACACCTGAAAACTTGAAACATAGCTTATTTGGAAGTATTTTTAAAAGGTCAAAAAACAATTTTAGGGCCTGGAGAGATGGTTCAACAGTTAAGAACAGCTACTCTTCCAGAGAACCAGAGTTCAAATCCCAGCTCCCACATGGTGGCTCACAACTGTCTCTAACTCCAGTTAACTCCAGTTCCGGGGGATCTGACGCCCTCTTCTGCCCTCCTTGGGCACTTCATGCATGTGGCTCACAGACAAGCATGCATTCAGAACAATTCATATAATGTGAAAATAAATCTTAATTAAAAAAGATAATGATGACTGAGGAAGGGAGAATTTCTTGTGTCAGATATAAGTTGTTAGAAGGTTCACCTATGACAGGGGTTAACCCAACAGTCTAACGGCTAACCTCCCCAAACAGCTGTTGTACCTGGTTCATACATTATATGGTATAAACCAGGAATGGAAAGAAATGTTGCTGGATGTCAGGACATGAGTAGAGCAGAGAATGTTTTTGAGGTTGGACAAGACATTTGTTCCCGGGTGTCTAAATTCAAGCTTCCCTTATTGAGCTGTACGATGGTGCTATTGCTGTGTAGATTTCCTGTGAGGGAAGAGCTTCTCTTTCCTCAATAAGTCTGGTATTTATACTGTCTTTTTGAGACAGTGTCATACCACAGCCCCAGGCTAGCTTGGAGTTCATAGTGTAGCCCCGACAAACCTTGAGTTTGCAGCAATGCTCCTGTCTCAGCTTCCCAGATGCTGGGATTATCGTATTTGTGAGCCTGGATGTTTCTTTTTATTTAAACTTATATTTTTTTCCCCTCTGCATGCCATGCATGTATGACTGAGTATGTGTGTGTGTTATGCTCACGTATGATGTGTGCATACAGAGGTCAGATGTCCATGCCGAGTGTTTTCCTTTATCAACCTCCATTTTATTGTTTGCGACAGGAACTCACTACAGCTGGAGCCCATTTCAGTTAGTTGTTCAGCCAGTGGGTTCCAAGGATCCTCTTGTCTGCCTCCGGAGCGCTGGGGTTGTGGGTGTGTGCGGTCCTGTGACTCACTTTTACATGGGTGCTACGAATAAAATTCAGCTTCATAATCATGAGGTACCTTTCCCACTGAACTTTCTCCCTAACCCTCTGTTGCTTGATTTTGCATGAGCAAAGTTACTCTTGCACCAATTTTTAGGCTATGGTTCCCTTAGAAACTAACACCAGGAAAAGAACCATTATTTGGTATTTTAGCCCCGCCCCCATCTGCTTCAGCCCCCTCTGCTCCCGGCCCCCTGCCAGGAAAGCCTCCAGAAGCTGAGGCAGCCAGCTGTGCTCTCCCTTTCCCTGAGATCAGCTGACTTACCAGAGTCCACGCTTCTGTTTGTGGATGTCCCCAGCAGATGTTGTCCAGCGTGCTCCTGGACAGTTTGATCAGTGCTAAGAGTTTTAAGACTCACAGGAAAATGTTTTGTCAGTAAAAGCATCCTTCTGCTCACAGGGCGCAGTTACATGAACAATAAGGCATCGTTTCCCAGGTTCTAATAACCATAACCTGTTTTAACTATTGTACATTAGAATATCCATAAAGCCCCGGTCATTTGTTACCGAGTTTTCAAATCTTCCTCTCTCAGTGAAGACGTTAGGAAAGGTCAGAGCTGCTGTCAGCCCCGCAGTGATAAAGAGTAGGCTGGCGCTCGGGGAAATGGCAGCTCCCACGGCGTTAAGGACTATAAACTCTTTAAATTGAATTGTAAAAGTTTATAACTAATAAAGAAACTCTTTTAGATGAATTTAATGTTATTTGGTCGTTTGAAATATTTCACAGACAGAAACAGATGGTAGGGTTGTGAAATGGGCGTCATACAATGTGACTGTGTCCTCCACGTTGAAGATACGGTCCTGTAGTCATCACATCATTTACTTTCGGGTGAAGTCGGGTGCTTTTGTAGCTCCTGTGACAAGAAGACGGTCCACAGCTTCTACTTCAAGAAAAGGAGTTGAGAAGAACCCACATATCCTTTTAGTAATCAGGATAATAAAGGCTTCCATTTTCTCCTTCAAGTGACCTTGACCAGTTCACATCTTGAATCAATAAGGAGAAGGTCACCTTAGATAAGAATGAGAATTCTGGGGCTGGAGGATGGCTCAGAGATTAAGATCACTGGCTTCTTTCTCTTCTAGAGGTCTGAGTTCCCAACATCTAGGTCAAGGGGCTTTTAATCACCTATTATTCTGCTTAGGGGATCTAACGTCCACTTTAAGCCTGTATCTATCTCTCATATCTCTGTCTCTGTCTCTGTCTCTGTCTCTGTCTCTGTCTCTCTCTCTCTCTCTCTCCCTCCCTCCCCCGCTTTTTCCCTCCCTCCCTCTTTCTCTCATATGCAGGCCCTCTTGCCTGCAAAGACACACACACACACACACACACACACACACATGCATGCACACAGAACATAAACACATAATTAAAAATAAATCTTAACAAAAAAGAACAGCCATGCACTGGCATCAAAGGGAGATTTTCTATGAGGATCAGCTTCTATGAAGCAAAGTATACTGCATTATAGAGTCTTTGAAGCCAGGTTATTGATCTTTCATGGTCATTCATACACTTATCAAGTTAGTAAAGACCTACTATGTGCTGGGCATCGTTTATATCCTATTTAGAATATCAATTAACAACCAGAGATAGAAATTAACTTCTAATAGAATTCACGTCCATACCAAAGACCTATAGATAAGGAGATATATGGGCTGGCATCAGTACAACGGCTTGTCACAAGGTGGTGGTGGCGGGGGATGCAAGAGCAAACAGGAAATAACTGGTTAAAATAGATCAAGAATGTTGAGTAGCTACTGGTGGTCGTACACACCCGTAATTCCAGCACTTAGAAAGCAGAAGCAGGAGGATTACTAGTTAGAAGTCTACTTGGGCTAGACTATGCATACATCTAAAAGGAATAGGGCAGTGGGATTTCAGGGCTGGAACAAACCATGCCCTTTTAATCTTTCCTCCCTCTCTGACTCCCTTCCTTCCCATCTCCACCCCACTCCCCTTCTCGCCCCACCTCCTCATTTTCTTTTCTCCCTTTTCTTTCCTTTACCCTCCCTTCCTCCCCCCATATGCACATGTATATATTAAGCAAAATAAGTCTGAAAGTATGGGAGGTGCTATCCTGTCTTGCTCAATCAGCAGAAGCTCTAGAAAGTTTTCCACATACGTAGTTATTTTTCTAAACTGTGGGTACGTGGACAAGGTAGTCAGGGGAGTTCTTTCTGAGAAAGGGACCTTTTGGGGAAGACAGGACAAAACCAGCCACGTGCTTCTGAACGGAGAGGGCTTCGGGAACCAGTAAAGAGGTGTGGATGTGAGCATGCTCCCCACACAGAAGCACAGAAGCCAGCACAGGCACAGAGACAAGGAAAGAGAAAGAGGATCGGACAGCAAGAGAGGGAATGGTGGGTGGCTCTGGATCATTTATAGTGCCAAAAGCCATTTGTGATGGTTTGTATATGCTTGACCCAGGGAGTAGCACTATCAGGAGGTGTGGCCTTATTGGAGTAGGTGTGTCCCTGTGGGTGTGGGCTTTAATACCCTCATCCTAGCTGCCTGGAAGCCAGTCTTCTCCTAGCAGCCTTCAGATGAAGATGTAGAACTCTCAGCTCCTCCTGTGCCATGCCTGCCTGGATGCTGCCATGTTCTGCCTTGATGATAATGGACTAAACCTCTGAACCTGTAAGCCAGCCCCAATTAAATGTTGTTCTTTATATGACTTGCCTTGGTCCAGTAGTCATTGGACTTGGAGGAGGACTATCAAAAAAAAAACAAAAAACAAAAAAGATGTAAAGTTTGAGAAAGAAAAGAGTGTATTGGGAGAGTATAGGGAGAGTTGAACTTGGGAACGGGGGCGGACATGGTCATATTTCACATATGCATATAATGTTCTCAAAGTAAAGGTAATAGAGAGATTGAAATAAAAAATAATATATCATTGAGCCTTATTTTGTATTCAATGTATTCATTGTCTCAATGAAATAAAATCAAACTAGCTCTGGGTGTGGCGCTTTTCTGAGGCTCTTCCTTGCAAGCATGGGCTGCGCCTTGCCGGATGCCCACAGTGTGGGCAGAGGTCTCTGACTTATCTGGCTGACGAGAACATTATCCTGGAGTCAGACTGTTCTGGCACTCCTGTAAAGAAATGATGACTTAGCTCTTTTTGCACCATCTGTTCACCAAGTAGCACGAGCCTGATCCCGGCAGACACTTAAAACTCGCTGGGAGCGGCCATTGTGAATCCAGTCTGATTTCTCCGGAAAGCCAGGAACTTTTTCCTGAATAGAATTTCACCCAATGCGGAAGAAACAAATGGCTTCCCCGCTGTTACCACGTCTGCCCCATCTGTGTCAGGAAGCACCATAAAAAGAAAGCTAGATTCCTGAAGCAATAAATATGCAAATTCCAGTCTTCTTCAGCAATGGCTAGGGAGGGTATCATTTCCCCTCTACCATCCCAGAGTCCCTAAGCAGGTTTGAAAGTGTTGACAAAGCATTTTAAAGCTAGCTAGCTTTTGTTTGGATGCTAGCAATCTGTGATCCACATTCTCAGGGAATTTGGATAGTCAGTCTCTCTCTCTCTCTCTCTCTCTCTCTCTCTCTCTCTCTCTCTCCCTTTCTTCCTCCCTCACTCCCTCCCTCTCTCTCTCTTCTCTTTCTTTCTCTCTTCTCTTTCCCTCCCTCCCACCTGCCTTCTCTCCTTCCTTTTTTATCCATCTCTTCCTGTCTTCCTCTTCTCCCTTCCTCTCCTCCCTTTTACTCTCCCCTCCCCTTCCCTCTCTCTTCATTTCTTATTCCTTGGCAGCATTGCCATTGGATGAACAAATTAAAGCTCATTTAGCTATCTGCCTTCCGAGCTCAGGTTGCTGCCGGAAAGCCTCTTTCTATGCCATTGGTGAGGTAATGGTGTGGAATGTGTTATCCATGGTTGGTTTAAGCGTTTGTTCCAGCCTTTGGTTGATGTCAAAGGAGCCTTAGCCTGTGGAAGGATGAGGTTCTGTTGTTGGTGTAGGAATTGTCCTGCTTGGCTTCTGGCTTCTGTGCCTGAGTGAAGCCTGGGCCAAAGGCATCCTGTATCCTGTATGTCTGTATGTGTTAGCAAGAGGAGGGTAGTGCTGTCTCGCCCAGCACTGAAGCTGGAGAATGTGAAGATAGAATCTTGTGGGTAATGCGCAGACTAGTACTTAGGCCTGGTGTTTAAGATTAAAGAAGGAAGTGTTCTGAGATTTTCTTGAGCTTTCTTGACATTCATTTTTTGCAAATCTGCAGGATCCTCAAAATCAAGGAGTATGGAGATCAAACATAACCACGTATTTATATCTCTGGTTAGAGCTAGGACTTGGCAGAATGGGGGTGGGGCAGCATTCCTGCACACATGTTAACAGCTGGGCAGATTTTGCACTGTGGCATGTGGCCAGGAGAATAGCTATATGCACGGGCACTTAGAAACTACTTTTATTTTGTTTTATTCTATTTTATTAATATTCCAGTCATTGTCCCCTCGCCCCTTCTAGGGCCTCAAGTAGAGGGACAGGGTAACTAACCCACCGTCAAAATTTCTGACCCAGAATTGTTCCCGTCTAAAAGAACTGCAGGGACAAAAATGGAGAAGAGACTGAAAGAAAGGTAGTCCTAATGACTGGCTCAACTTGGGACCTATCTCATGGTGGGGACATGAAGGCCTGACACTATTACTGATGCTATGATATGCTTACAGACAGGAGCCTGGCATGGCTGTCCTCTGATGCTCTACCAGCAGCTGACTGAGACAGAAGTAGATACTTACACCCAAACATTGGACTAAAGTTGGGGACCCCTATGGTTGAATTAGGGGCGGGGATTGAAGAAGCTGAGGGGGAAAGTGACCTCATAGGAAGACCAGCAGTCTCAACTAACACAGTCCCCTGGGAGCTCCCAGAGACAGAGCCACCAACCAGGAGCATGCAGGAGCTAGTCCGAGGACCCTGGCACAAATATAGCAAAAGTCTGTCGGATTAGAAACTACTTCTTAAAGGGACACGTAGACAGCTTTTAAAAGGCAGGCTGCTTCTGCCGTGCATGCCTGTCCTGTTCATTCCAGCTTAGCTTTGGAGTTATACATTGGGCCTAGCTCAGCTGAGTTGAGCTGAGAACTATAACTTAGCAGTTGACACTGGTTCCAGAGTGAAGCCCTTGACTCTTTGTTCTTGACTCTCATCTTCTGGCTTTGGGTAATTGCATATGAACCTCTTGTTCCTCATCTGTGGTGGAGAAGGCCATGGCTCTAACAGGTGTAGCAACAGAAAGACTGGTTCATGTGACGTACATAGACCATTGTGGTTTTTGCCACGTCAGAAGCACCTGGCTCATGTTGCAAATTATAAACCAAACAACAAATTCATTCTGTGTCCATAATAGTATGTGGTCCTACTCTTTGTAGTAAAGATTTATCATAAACCAGGCATGGGGTCCAAAAGGAAAATGTAATGTGTTTACATGCATCACAAATCCTGACTACCATTAGTCATATGTGGAAATATATACTTGATTGTGAGCGGTATCAAAAGCTTTCAAATATTTATTCTTAAGTAATTGTTCAAGGTACCATTCTAGAGTCTCCATGGGACAGTTCTGCTCCTGTAAGGGGCTCAGCGATGCCTGGAAGATACTCTTGTTTCTTACAAGTAGGGATAGAACTTGTTTACTGGCTTCTAGAGGATCGAGGGCAGAGACACTGCTAAGCGTCTTATAACCCCTTTTCCCAAGTAGGGAACGTTCTCAGTGCTAAAGGAGAGTTTTGGTTTGGTTTGTTTAGAAGTGTGAGGCTCAGGGCTGGATGTGGCCCAGCTGGTAGGGTGCTTGCTTAGTTTGTGTGAAGCCAGGGGTTTTATCTCAGCTCATTGTAACCTGGGTGTCATGGCGTGTGTCTGTAAATTCTAGCAGTCTGGAGGTGAAGGCAGGAGGAGCAAGAGATCAAAGTCATTCTCAATCAGCTACACAGAGTTCAAGTTCAAGCTGGGATGTGAGACCCTGCCTCAGAAAAAAAGTGTGTGGCTTTTGTCACCACATCTTAAAGAGAATAATTTATAATGCAGTTGTTTTCAGTGTCTGGAAGTCTTTAAAGCAAGTAGCTATTTTTTGGCCCTAAGTGTCAGTAACGGACACCAGGACATGACACTTTTCCTGGAATGTGTTTGTCAGCCTGCAGGATCAGGATGGAGCCTTGGCCTGAGGAGAGACACAGACAAACACTCTGCTCAGGAATGGCTTTACCGGTTTTAAGAATTTAAATTATGTGCATACAGATACATCTGTATGTGCATGTGAGCGCAGTGCCCATGGAGGCCACAAGAGGGAGCTGAATCCCCTATAGCTGGGGTTACAGGTTACTGTGAGCATCCAATAGAGTGCTGGGAACCAAACCCAGGTCCTCTGCAAGAGCTGTGAGTATTCTCTAAGATATTTTTTTATGTATACCAGTAGCTGTCCTCAGACACACCGGAAGAGGGCATCAGATCCCATTACAGATGGTTGTGAGCCACCATGTGGTTGCTGGGATTTGAACTCAGGACCTCTGGAAGAGCAGTCAGTGCTCTTAACCCCTGAGCCGTCTCTCCAGCCCAGCTGCAAGTATTCTTAATTGCTGAGCTATCTCTCTAACCTCTTAGGAAATTTTTAATGGATCAGAACAAACAAACAAACAAATAGACAACTCAAATGTACTGCTTGGTAGCAGCAACAAAAATAGGAGGAACCTTAGCATTTAGAAGACATTACCTAGGAAATCCATAAAACAGACATGTGAGGTAGGCAGAGAAAATGGATCCTAGAGCAGCAATGATGACGGTGTTGATGATGACGATGGTGATGACCATGGTAGTGGTGATGATGATGATAATTATGGTGGCTTGAATATGTTTGGCCCAGGGAGTGGCACTGTTAGGAGGTATGGCCTTGTTGGAGGACGTATGTCCCTGTGAGCGTGGGCTTTGAGACCCTTCTAGCTGCCTGGGAGACAGTCTTCTCCTGTTTCCCTTCCAATCAAGATGCAGAACCCTCAGCTTCTCCTCTACCATGCCTGCCTGGATGCTACCATGCTTCCCATCACGAGGATGGATAATGGAGTGACCCTCTGAACCTGTAAGCCAGCCTCAATTAAATGCTGTTCTTTTGTAAAAGTTGCCTTGGTCCTGGTGTCTGTTCACAGCAGTAAAACCCTAAGTAAGTCAGGAGTGAGGGTGATTATGCTGAACTTGGTGGTGGTGGTTGTGATGATCATGGTGACAGTAATGGGTGGTGGGGATGGTGGGGATGCTGGTGCGGATGATGCTGGTGCGGATGATGCTGGTGATGTCAGCTGTTTGTTGAATATGGTTGTGATGCTCAGTAATGGCAGTTGAATTTAAGAAGAGAGAGAGAGGCAGGCTCTGGAGTTCCCAAACACATCACCTGGCAGCAGTGTGAATGGAAGCCATTCACCCCCCCCCCCCCGCCGTACATCTTATATTCTGAGGTATAAATCAGAAACTTGTAGTGTCACAGTTAATCTTGATGGCGACTCTGATTGGATCTGATGCTGTAGGAAGAGACACCTCTGAGTGGGTCCGGGTGGGTGTTAGTATTCTGTCTAAACTCCACCTCCACAGTTACCTGGCAACAGCCAGGTATGCTCCTCCCCACAGTTTCCTAGCAACAGCCAGGTAGGCCTGCCCACTATAAAAGGGGCTGCTTGCCCCCTCGTCTCTCTCTTACCCTCTTGCTCTCTGTTCTCTTGCCTGTAGGTTCTGTCTGTCCCCTCGCCCCTCCCCCCTTCCCTTCCCCCTCTCTCTACATGGTCATGACCGGCCTCTACTCCTCTACTTTCCCCTCCCCTTCCCTCCCCTCCCGGCTCCTCCCCTCCCGGCCCCTCCCCTTCCTCCCTCCCCCCCCCACCTCTCTCTGCCTCTACTACCCTCCTGGCTCCCCTCCTCATTCCCTGAATAAACTCTATTCTCTGCTATACCGGTGTGTGACTGGTCCCTCAGGTGGAAGAGATGCCTCAGCATGGACCAGCTGACACATCCCCTTCCATCATTGGGACCCTTCCTTCAGTGGGTGGGTGTTTCCTGAATGAATAATAGAGAGTGGGAGGTACCGTCCGGTGACAGACAGCATATAACAAGGCTGAGGGGAAAGCCGTGGCCTTCTGCCTGCCTAGCTGGATGCTTGTTGGCAAGGGCATCTACTCTATGTTGCCTCAATCCTTTGCGGCTGTTAGAACCCGTTCTCTTCACTCCCACATGGACTGAAGACCCGATTGGCCCGCTGAGGAGTCCCACTTCCTGACTGCCTGGCTGCTCTGGAGGGCAGATGGTCTCTGTTTGTAAGCCAATCTAATGAACCTTTTTGTAATATAAATTCACTTTATCAGTTCCTCTGTGGAACCCTCGCCAATACTTGTAGCATGTCTTGAATCACTTAGAGATTTAAGCAGTAGAGTGACTGATGTGTTTGCCTCTAGTAAATGTGAGTTAAAAATAATTCATGTAACCCAGAAATGAGGTGAAGGGGGTCATTAAATTTAAGGAAACTAGATCAGAAAGTCACCTAGGTCTCCAAACAAAACAAAACAAAACCAAAAACCAACCAACCAAACAAACAAACAATCAAAACAACCAAAAACACTGAACAGTGCAATTGAGCTGGATTCTAAAACCCATCGAGTAAGCATTTGGTAAGCCTTGAAGAGGACTTGGCAAATATTAGGGGGAAATAGTTACCTGTGGCAGAGAAGATAACAAACCAAAACAAAACCCCTTCTCCTCCTGGGTTCTGTGGCCCTTGGAATTAAGTGAGGAAAGATATCACACCAGGAGAAAAAACTTATTTTATCAGAAGATATGGTATCCCCAAAGGTGCAGTCAGACTGGGAGGTTTATGGACCATTTTGACAAAGGGCTGTAAATTTGTGGAGAAGTTATGGACAGATTAAGAAGGCTGTAAGCAGTAGCAACGCGGGTCTTCCCGCTGTTGCTGTCGGGGCCACGGCCGAGCATATGACTCCGGCCTGAGGTGGTGGTGGGAAGCCCACCGCCGTTTGCTGCGACCTCATGGAGGGTGGCGCAGGAAGTAGCAACAAATCCACCAGTGGTTTAGCTGGCTTCTTTCAAGCCAGAGGAGCGGGTTACTCGAACGCTGACTTGGCCGGCGCCCCGCTGACTGGTATGAACCCCCTGTCTCCTTATTTAAATGTGGATCCATGCTATCATTGTTCAGGATACTGATGAATTTATTTTGCCAACTGGAGCTAATAAAACCCGAGGCAGATTTGAACTAGCTTTCTTTACCATTGGAGGATGTTGCATGGCAGGGGCTGCATTGGGGCAATGAACGGTCTTCGTTTAGGATTGAAGGAAACCCAGAGCATGGCCTGGTCCAAACCAAGAAATGTACAGATTTTGAATATGGTGACTAGGCAAGGGGCACTTTGGGCTAATACTCTAGGTTCCCTGGCTTTGCTCTATAGTGCTTTCGGTGTTATCATTGAGAAAACACGGGGTGCAGAAGATGACCTCAACACAGTAGCAGCTGGAACCTAGACAGGAATGTTGTATAAATGTACAGGTGGTATTCGAGGAATAGCACGCGGTGGCCTGGCAGGACTGACACTCACCGGTCTCTATGCACTGTATAACAACTGGGAGCACATGAAAGGTTCCCTGCTCCAACAGTTACTCTGAAGATTTTTACCACCTCAGGAGTGGGGGACACTTCATAGTCATCCAGATCAATGAATAAGTCAGTCTGGAGTTGCTTTCTCTCTCGTATCTACAATTACTTTGAACAATTGGAGACTCTGATTTGCTGTGACAAAGATCATGGATGGTTGGCCTGGACTGCACGGCTTGCCCTCAGTGAGTGGAAGCCAAACCATTTGGTGGCTCACTGAGTATGTGTTCTCTTCTCCTTTGGAGATGATCTTGCACCTCCTATCCCCAAACTGGAAAACCACTTATTCTCCAAATTCAGGCCATACTTTTATTACCATGTTAATTCATTTAAAAATCTAAAACTTAATGTTGCCCTGTTTTCCAAATAAAGGGTGAAAATAGAACCAAAGTCATAATTCCAACATAAAACACAGTATCTCCGTTTAATAACATCTGGGTGGATAAGGAGATGGCTTACGAGGTAAATCACTTGTTGTACAAGTGTGAAGACTGAGTTTGGATCCCCAGCAACTACATACATGCCCAACAAGTGTGACAGCCTACCTATAATCCCAGTGCTCAGCAGGCAGAGATAGAATTCGCGGAGCAAGCTGGCTAGCTCTACGTTCAAGTGAGAGACTGCTTCCACTAGATCAGGTGAAGAATGCTTGAGAATACCATTGTCAACTTGACAAGGACACACACACACACACACACACACACACACACGGATCGACTTGAGTATGAAGTGATACAATGTGACATGAAGGGCTACTGGTAGTATAACCTAAGACTTTCCTCAACATGTTTCAAGTTAATCATTAAGAAGAGTATCCTAGAACAGCACACTCTGTACACCAGTTGACCTTCGTTCTGTATGGTAACTCTGGGAATAGTTAAGACCTGCCTGGAAGTTTTCTAAGCCTAGAAAAACTCAAGGAAGAAAGTGATAAACACAAAACTACACTGTGTGGGTGGGTGCATAACATGATAAATATTAAGCAGCTCTTCTATTGTATCTGGGACAGTTTTGAATATATCTAGTAACAAAAGTACTAAAAAGTGGCCAGATTACACCAAGATGTGTGTTTTTAATATATATGTGGTTTTTTAGGGAAAAGCTGGAGATAAGATTAATAAACTATATACTCTTTGTAAAAAAAAAAAAAAAAGAAGGCTGTAAGCTTGTAGAGATGAAAGCTGGGAAGATAAATAATGGGAAAATGTATGGAAGACAGGTGTTGTGATGCTTAATTTTCTAGGATGTATCTATCATCTATTTGTCCATCTATCATCTATCAATCATCTATTATCTATCTACCTACCTATCTATCCATCTATCATCTATCTCTATCTATCTATCTATCTATCTATCTATCTATCTATCTATCTATCTATCATCTTTTATCATCCATCAATCATCCATCTACCAATTTCTCTCTCTCTCTCTCTCTCTCTCTCTCTCTCTCTCTGTGTGTGTGTGTGTGTGTGTGTGTGTGTGTGTGTGATGTGCACCTGGGTGCTTGCAGAGGCTAAGAGAACCTTGAATGTGGGCGATAACCTTGCTTAGTTAACTGAGATGGGAATGCTCACCCACTGTGGGTGACACCATCCCCTAGGCAGAGGATCCTGGATTGTAGGAGAATGTAACAAGTAAGCGAGCACACACGTGCATCCGTTCATTGCTGCCCGCTCTTGACTGTGGATCTGCATGACTACTTGCTTCAAGGTCTTGCCTCCTTGACTTCCCTGCAGTGCTGGACTGTGACCTGGGACTGTGAGCCAAAAAATTCCTTTCCTCCTTTAATTTGCTTCCCCCACACCCAGAAACATTTTTATCTAAATCTAGCCACTGGCACAAAAGCAGAGGCAATCCTGAGTGTCCGAAGACAACCCATAGCTCCTCATGATACTGAAACATACCCCTGGGTGGACATTTAAGATGCTAGTAAGACAAAGGTGTATATAGAATTATATGTAACAGCATGCAGGAAAATTGTATCCCAGGAAACAAGGTTAAAACAAAGATTAATGTAGCACGCTGTGTTCTACAGATTTCTTCTAGACTCTTTGGGTAAGGAGGCTAGTGTCCCCGCCATAACTTAGAGTTGTTGTGTCCTTCCTGCAGGAGAAAGGGGATGGGGAAACAGAGTAGCTGGAGACTGAGCCCTAGAGGCCTCTGTAAAGTCTAACAAAATTAGCAAATGCAAAACTAAAACAGTGGGCAAGCAAGGCTGGAACCCCATCACCAAACCAAGGCACACAAAATCTAGCCCCTAGCACAAAGACAGAGGCAATCCTGAGTGTCCGGAGGCAACCTATAGCTCTTGGGGATACTGAAACACAGCCCTGGGTGGGGATGTAAGATGCTAATAAGACAAAAGTGTGTATAGAATTCTATGTAGCAGGAAGAAGCCCTCACCTTGAAAAGGAGCCCAAAGCAAATGACCCAAAAGGCCTCTCATTAAGTCATGTGACATAAAAGCTCAGCTCTTTAGGGCAATAGGCTGTTTGAGCTGGTCAATTTTCTCCCTTTGCTCCAGCCTATGGAAATATATCCTCCTATGGAAATATATCTTTCCTTAAGAAACAAACTCTGTCTCTGTTTCTGCCATAACTGTGTGTCTCTTCTCTAGGCCTCTAGGGTTCCGTCTCCAGCTAATCTGCTTCACGTGTCCCCTTTCTCCTGCAGGAAGGACACAACTCTAAATTCTTTGAGATACAAGAACCTGGATTTCCTGGTGGGTACCCACCGAACCCCGATTTTGTACAGACACCATAACTAACAGAGGCAGGTCTGAGAGGGCAAGTGGAGAGAACTTAGTTTTCTCTTCCCGCTGCTTCTCAATCACCTTCTGTTCAAAACAACCCTCATGCCAAAGTGACATGTGCCGGGGTGGCATGTTCTGACCCATTTGACAATTGAATTGAGGAGATCTCTCCCCTTTAAACTGGTTTAGTTGTTTCTCATCATGAAAGGCAACTTTGAGTTTTCAAGTTTCTACTGTAGACATTTCACTATTCAAATGATAGAAATGGTGACTTTGGGCAACTGCCCATGGAGAAATAGCAAGAGTTCATTTTTCACAAGTCTTGACGAGGAGAGTTCACCATCAGAACCTTGTCTAGTCTGATCTCATGGCTGTACTTTAGCTATAGTTGGAGCATCCGAGAGAGAGACTTTAGGCTGTCTAGCAAACTTGGAGCCTATTTATATATGCAGGGTGTCTGCATATATGTGTGTGCGTGTGTGTATGTGCTTGCATATGGATATGTGGTTTGGTTACAGACCTGAAGCGATTATCATCACGTAATTAAGTCCTAACTATGTCATAGCATTTGATGGCGTTGGCGCTGGAATCGTGGGACTGGGGGCGGCCTCGGAGTTAAGTTCCTCTAGTTACTTTTAATTGCAGATCCCAAAATTCCACACTGGGTTTGGTTTGGAATGGATGGTTTGATGGCTTGGGTGCTATCTCCCAGCGGGACAGGATAGAGACACAAAGGGAACAGGTAAGTGGGACTTGTACACACCCCATGAGGACTCTGCTGGACCTTTACGACAGCTACAGGGCTGATGGTGACGGCATCAGGCATCATCATTGCTGCTGGGCTGAGGCACCCGCAGCCATAAGACCATGTATACTTCTGTTGTACATTTCCCCCCATTGTGTACACTTTCTTGTTAACCATTCAAATATTTTTTTTTCTGGTTGATTTCTTGGCTTTATCTTCTGATATCGAGTGAAGGGGAGTCTACACTAGAGATGCTGTTGTTGAATTTCTTAACATCTTGAGGATGCCAGATTCTATTGCATTTTCTGGTGCAACTGCCGGAACCGTGTATTACTGGTACCAATTCTGTGACGCCCCCAGGCCCCAGGCTTTCTCTCAGGTTGATTCCCTGCTTTGAAACATTGTTGCTATTGGCTTCTTAGAGGTTTGTACTCTGGGAACTTCTGTCTGCTTTCAAACTAGTAGTTCCTTTTCTGAGAATCAACATCAGAAAAAGGGAATGGCTAGCAGTTAACCGGAGGACAGATGGAACATGGAAAGCAGTGAGAAAACTGACGGACTAGGGAAGGGGAACCAGGAAGGCAGCGATTGTCTGGCCCTTGTTGGGTTTTATTCAGGGCGAAGTGAGAAGGAATGGCAGGGATTTGGGCAGAAGAGGAATGTCACCTGGTTCACATTTTGTCAGATCACTAATGGCTGCAGAATGGGAAATAGGGGACAGAGCAACAAAGCTTCAAATGGGGGCCCAGTGAGGAGGCCACTGTAGACACAGCAGTGAGGAGGAGAAGAAGAAGGAGGAGAAGGGGGGAGGGGAAGGGTGAGAAGGAGGAGACCATTGTAGATATGGCAGTGAGGACATTGTGGACATTAGTGAGGACATTGTGGACATTAGTGAGGACATTGTAGATAGCAGTGAGGACATTGTAGATAGCAGTGAGGACACTGTTGACACAGCAGTGAGGACATTGAGGACGGCAGTAGACAGAGAATGATGGGCAGCCTTGCTGAGCAGGCTGAAGGAGGAGAGAAAAGCACCTGCTGATAGATCAAGGATTATACACAAACTGAAAGCATATATATATATACATACATGTGACACACACATATGTATCATGTATCAGCAATTAATTTCTGTGACCTGGCTGGGCAAAGGTTCCCTAGGTAGCTGGGAATCATATTATCTGAGAGGCAAGTATTTATCTTCAAATACTTAGAAAACGTTTTGTTTTATTACACTTATTTATGTGTGTGTGTTTGTGGTTACACATGCGTTCTCTCCTTCTACCATGGGAATCCTGGGGCTGGTGGTGGACGTAGGTAGTAGATCGTAGGTCGTCAGGCATGGCAGCAAACATCTTCACCCACTGAGCTAACAAACAGTGTTCAACACAGTTTTCAAAATGGCTTAAGAAATGCCAGCGTCCACAGAGCAGACACGTGCTTTTGAGACAGACTCCCATTCTGTACTTGAGAATGACCCTGATCTCACT
>NW_021604638.1:4228607-4259226 GCF_004785775.1 Grammomys surdaster | reverse complement strand
TTGAGACAGACTCCCATTCTGTACTTGAGAATGACCCTGATCTCACTATGTAGTCCAGAGTAGACTTGAACTCAGTGCAATCATTTGCTCTCACCCTTCTGAGTACTGGGATTCTAGGCGTGAGCCACCACAGCCTGTTCTGAGTTATGATGACAGCCCAGCCCTCTGGGGTAGCAGGTCTTCATCACTCCTCGCAGGCTGCAGGCAGGAGGATGAACTGCTTTGTACAGGACTTGGCACCACTTCCAGGCCTGTAAATCTGATTTTGGGAGCTGTGTGACATGTCGGTGAGACTTTTCAGCAGTGTCATCGTCACTTGATAGATAAGGTGTCACCAGGAATAGATGTCTGTGTCAAAGGCCCAAGTCGGTCTCATCTAACATGATCAAACATGGTGTTAGACCTTGTCTGTATCATGGAAGTTCTATTTCATGCAGCACAGCTTAAAACTTCAGAGTATTCTATCATGTCCAAGAACAAATCTGGGCTTTCTACTTGACATTTTTCTGAACATGAACTGGATAAAAATAGCTACCTTCCTACTCTGCGTAGATTTTAAATAGCCAGGGATTCCAGGCTAATGGGACTTGTCAGGCTCTTTGGGTTTACTGACAGTTTCTCTATAATTATTTGCTAAGTTAGAGCCCGCCACGACAGAATCATTTATTTATTTATTGTTAAATACCTGAAGTTAGACAATTTAGAGACTGTCGCACCATTTCAGCAGCTTTTTTTTTTTTTTTTTTGGTTAAGGGCACTGGTGACAAAACCTAGCACCAAGTGACATGTATTTCTCTGTGTTTGAAAGACTGTCACCAACAAAGAGGGAGTCACCCGTGCATGTATCCACCCACTGGAAAAAATTCTCTGTGACACCTTCTCTTGGAACGGAGAGTGCTAGACAGTGTAAATGGGCAAGGTTTTCAACCTTACTCTTTCTAAAATTCACTTTATTTTCATTTATGTATATGAGATGGTATGTGCACATGAGTGCATGTACCCTTGTGGCCAGGAGGGGGCATCAGATTCCCCAGAGCAGATAGTTGCAAGCCCCATGACTTGCACCTAGAAATCAGGCTTTGATCCTAAAGAGCAGCAAACACTTTTAATCATCTTGACGGCCTTTTGTTTGTCTTGTTGTTAATGAGTGTGAGATCATTTTTGATGGTCACATCAGAGCTATAGGGACTGGCCTCTAGTGGATAGAGACACAAGTGCTGTTAAAAAGCCCACAGTGCACAGGGTAGTGCTCTCCCCTACACACCAGATAGACAAGACCATGAACTGAAAAATCTTGGTGTATTGTACTCAGTGGCTACCAGTATTTGTGAGACTTTATGTACAAGGACTATAGGAAACTTATATAGAGGCCGGATTATGTGGAGGGCGTATAGACTCCTTTTTGAAGATCTTGTCAGAATTGCCTGAAGAACAATTTTATATGTATTTATTTGTTAATTTTTGAGCAAAGCAGGAATTAATCCTTCCTTGCATAACATTTTAGAGATGTGTTTATTTTATGTCTGTTATACCTGCGTGTGTATCTATCATGCACACAGTATCCATAGAGGCCAGAAGAGGGCGTCAGATTCCCTGGAACTGGAGTTACAGATGGTTGTGAACAGCACTGTGATTCTGGGAGCTAAATCCCAGTCCTCTGGAAGAGCAGTCTGTTCATAACCACTGAGCCATCTCTCCAGCCTCTTACATACTATTGTAAATAGAAATTTTAGCAATTTGGAGAACAGAAAAATCTTTGACACTTGTGTACATAAGTTCAGAGACTTCATTTTTTTTAAGGAATTTATTCTAATGAAATAATTTTTCCCAGGCACAAATTTACATTTGAGAACATTTGCTTATATTTTTAAAAAGTGTCAAATGCTGAACTAAAAGTTCCATAACATGAAATTGTGCCTGGATAGAGCTAACTTTTAAATATATGTATGTATTTTAGATTATATACATGTACATGTTTGTGTGTGTGTATTTTTGTCTTACCTGTATTATGTATATGCACCACTTGTATGATTGTTACCCTCAAAGGTCAGAAGCAAATGCCAGATCCCCTGGAATGGGAGTAATGGATAGTTGTCAGCTGTCATATGGGCTCTGGAATTGAAGCTGGGTCCTTTGGAAGAGAAGCCAGTGCTCTTAATACCCAAGCCAACTCTCCAACTATTAGAGCTGACTTAAAAAAAAAAAACCATATAGTCAAATATTAACAATTACCTGTGGCTCATCAATATGAGTTTGGTTAATACATTCTAATTATACATAGATTGAAAGTATATAACAGTAATAATGCTATCATTGGTTTTGTTGGTTTGTTTGTTGAGCAAGCAGAAAAGCCTGAGGCAGATGCCCAGAATCCACATGAAAAATTCTGCACATAATGGTGTGCACTGGGCAGGTGTATCACGAATACATTCTCATCTTTCTTTATATTTAAATACAAGGGCACAATAGAACAGTAATGATGGCTGTTCCTGAGCCAGGGATCATGGGAACTATTTGTGTTCCTTATGCTTTGTCTGAGTTTTGCACTACAGGCCTGAATTAGAAATATGCTCAAATTAAATACATGCTTAAACAAAAGAAACATTACTGTTAAGCGCCATAGCTCCCAGGCTAAAAGAAGGAGCCAAGCTGCATGTCCCTGCCTGTCTTTGCTGACATCGGCACATCTGTGCTTAGCCAGGTCAGGCACCTGGAGGCTCCCTCCCGTAATCTCTCTCTTCCTGTGCTTCCCAGCATTCATAAAGACAGATTCCCCTCCCAGAAGATGAGCGAGAACTCATTTTGGAGTCACATGACTCCATGGTAAGTGACCATAGTCTAAGAACACAGATGTATGTTCCTTTCCATCCCATCCATGTTCCAATGTGGTAACAGCTTTGCGAAGTTTTTATAGTAACAGATCAAAGGAAATAAAAAAAATCAAAACACTTTCCAAACATTGGTGGAAACATCAAATGCAGTGTATCTGGATTCCCAGCCATCTGGTGGGTGGAGGCCGGCCAGCGTTCCTATGTCTGTTCCATGGGTAGAGGCCGGCGTTCTGTATATATGTTCCATAGGTGGAGGCCGGCGTTTTGTATGTACGTTCCATGGGTGGAGGCTGGCATTCCGTATGTATGTTCCATGGGCTGAGGCTGGTGTTCTGTATGTATGTTCCATAGGTGGAGGCCGGCGTTCTGTATGTATGTTCCATAGGTGGAGGCTGGTGTTCTGTACGGTTCGTGGGTGGAGGCTGGCGTTCCGTATGTACGTTCCGTGGGTGGAGGCTGGCATTCTGTATGTACGTTCCATGGGTGGAGGCCGGCGTTCCGTATGTACGGTCTGTGGGTGGAGGCTGGCGTTCCGTATGTACTTTCCGTGGGTGGAGGCCGGAATTCCATATGTACGTTCCAGAGGCGGAGACCGGCGTTCTGTATGCATGTTCCAGAGCACTTACCAGTAAGTAGTCACAAATGCAAGATCACATAAGGAGGCGGTCACTAAATGATGTTTGTGCAACAGCTCAGACTTCTCCACAGTCAGTGGAATTCTAATCAGTCACTCAGCCGGTCAGAAGGCTCAGTGGAAGGTACTGCTCCTTTAAGAGCATTCCCTCACAGGAGAGCTCTCCCAGAATGCAGGCACTTCTGCAAAGACCGCCTGGGTTGCTTGTAATGGGAGTGAAGTTCTGCTTCACCTAAACTGCAGGACAGTGGGTCATGGAGCAGACAGGACCGGATGCCTTTTTAATCTTTTCATTTTTTCTAGTGTGGGAGGTTGAACCCAGCGTCTTAAGCATGGTAGGCAAGTGCTCTATTTGTGAACTAAACCCTCACTCAGCCCAGAACTGGATAAGAACTTATATAACGATGGAAAAGAGGTTGAAACAATCAATGGTCTGTGTGTGTATATGTGTGTGTTCGTGTGTTTGTGTGTGCATATGCATGTGCGTGTATGCATGAATGTATGCTTGTGTGTATGTATGTTTGTATGTGTGTGTGTGTGTGCATGTGTTCGTGTGTGTGTGTGTGTGTGTATGTGTGTTTTCCTGAGGCCTCACTATGGTCACTTTCTAACAGTATGTAGTTGAGTGCACACTTACAAAATAGTATTTTTAAAAGGCGTCCATTCCTGGACTGGCCTCCTAGACGTTCTGTTTTGGCATCATTAGCAGGTTTAAGTTATAGGGTGAGGCTGCTTAAGGACCTGTTATTTGGGGCCCTCTCCTCTCATTCCAGTAGTTGGCCACACCCAGAATCCAGCACTAGAAGCCTTCTTTATTTGATAGCCAGCTCATCTCTCCTCCCCTGTGGTATTCATTATCTTGTTTGAAATTTACAGCAGCTTCCTAATTAGCTTATAAACAACTCAGAGTCAGCGATGGTTATTGTTGTTATCGGCATCATTAGTGTAACCAAGAAATCAGCTGTTCATCATAAAACGAAGCTTGGTAAACAGAGAGTCTTTTTTTTTTTTAAATTTTTACATTCCAGATTTTATTCCCCTCCCGGTCCACACTCTGACTGTTCCTGATCCCATACCTCCTCCCCATCCCCCCGTCTCCATGAGGATGTCCCCACCCCACCAAAACGGAGTCTTAATGCACAGAGCTTCCCTTTAGGATAACTGTAGAGGACAGTGTGAGATGCTACTGAGACATTAGTGAGGTCCTTAGCAGAAGAAGACAGGTAATGACAATAGGTAAACTCACCTGCCAATAGGTAGGTTTCCATTTTTACTTTTGAATTTTTGTTTAAAAGTAGGAAGTTCTGAGAGGCTTCCAATCAAGCAAACCATCTTTTTAAAAAACATACAGTATTTTTCACAGCTTTTTTTTTCCCCCTGAAGTTATCTCTGACCAGATCCAGTCTTGTGGTTTTACTTTTAATGAGTAGAGCTGTGGATTGGAAAACAAATATCCAGGAAGCTATTAGCAGGCCAGTGAATTAGGGTAGAGGAGAGAAATTCTCTACTACTAAAAGAAAACTCTAATTTACATGCAAATATACGGGAAAAAGAATGTATGCTGGGATTTATTTTTAATGGGTGTCAGATCTCGAAAGTAGACAGGAGACCCAGACCGATAGCATCTCTGACACATTGCGGGCCTGAGCGGTGAAGAAATGGGCAGGCGTTCTCAGGATGAGCTATTTTCATAATAATCTTGCCTTGTGAGGAAAATTATTAATTCACTCAATTAACATTAGTATGTAAATTATTCATTAACACAACTATCGGAATAAAATGAGAATTTCCAGCTTTGTAAATTGCCCCCATTCTGCCTTCTACCTTGTAAGAGATGCCATGTTTTGGAAGAATAACGCTCTGACGAACTATAATTACAGGAGGCATAGTGAGGTAAGGGCGCTGAGTGCTACAGCAAATTAGCTCTCAGCAAATATATGTTGAGTTGTTCTCCATTAAGACGGGGCTGAGCCTGTCAAGTATATGTGAATATTTGCTTAACAAAATGGCAATCAACTGGTGAATTGCTTAACAAAATGGCAATCAGCTGGTGATGTCTGTCTGTCTGTCTGAAGAATAAGGACTTTACTCAGGAATGACATTCACCGAACACCTCTCCTTCAAAACCAGGTTTTCTTCAACTTGCTCGGGAAGTCAGAACCCCAGATAATTCTACAAACTGAAGCCATCAAAGTAACAATGTGTTTTGTTAGGAAAAGAAAAAAAATACTCCTGGAGATATTTCTTTGGATAAAGAATTTATTGAATATAATTTTATGTGTATATGTAATTTTACTGGTATGTCTTGCTTTACCCACACGCTATATGTGCACAGCACACATGCATCATGGTGGGTCTCCATATGCATTGCAAAGTCCTATGTTTTCATCCTGTACTGTTCCTCTACCTAGCACAGTTCCTGGCATCTCATCCCCATGAGAGTCAAAACCAAAACATCCCTGTGGCCTGGAAAGCCAGTAGGTAAAGAGGTGTCCCCCATGACTCCCCATGTGAGCTGCCCTCTGGTTCTCCTGGACCTCCTTCAGCCTTGATGGCCTGTTTGCTTCTCCTGGAATTATTTTGTCTTCCTGTTCTGAAGTTTACACTAGTTGGCTCTTCCTCCTGGAGTACTCCCCCACTCAGTGACTCCGTGGCCGCCTCTGAGCTGTGTGTATAGTGTGTGTACACAGGTATGTGTGCACATGCAGAGGCCAGAGGCTACTGCCAGGAAGGTGTTCTCCAGCATTGCTCTTCATCTTATCTCCTGACACAGGCTCCGTCCCTGATCTAGCCTTACAACTTGCTAGTGAGCTCTGGAGAATGCCTGTCTCCCTTACACATTAGGGCTACTGCCTGGCTTTGTGTTGTTTTGTTTTTAATGGAGTGCAGGAAGGATCTCAACTTAGGTCCCTAACCCTTCACAGATTTTTGTGAAGGAGCCACCCTGGGTGTCTGCCACATGCCCTCAAATCTGAACTCTTTTCATCCTTACCTGGAGAGCTTAGGAGACGTCTGCTGGCCCGACCCATGTTTCTGATATAGCTGGAGCCTGCAGCCCTGGGCCTTTCTTACAAGTTCCAAGTGATCTTTTTGCTGTTGGCATGGAGTCGATTCCCCAGAGAAGCCAGTCCCACCATGCCATCCTATTTAACTTTCCAAATGACACTTAGCAGTATTTAATATTTTTCTTCTCTCTTAAATATCCCTCTGTTCCTGTAAGGTGAGCTAGTAGGAAGGATTAGCAACTCTGAATCACTTAGCAGTATTTAATATTTTTTTCTCTCTTTAAATATTTGTCTGTTTCTGTAAGGTGAGATGGTAGGAAGTGGAAGTGGGTCAATCAGCAGCAATGAGAAAGGGGCAAGAGGGGTAAATGTGATAAAAATATATTGAAAATGTCACAATAAAATCAATTCTTATGTATAATTAATACATGATAATAAAAATAATGCCTTTCGTAAATGCCATAAACATATGTCCAGACTCTGTTAGTAAAACTTCCTCTTAGAAAAATTCTTCTATTCTCTGTCCTCTCAGTGAGTCCTCTTATAATCTCTGTGAAATCGAGAAGGCTACTACTTCTCTTGTTTACGTGCCATCTTCAGAGTCTACAACCAAACCTATGGAGTAAACAGACACTAAAAGATGGTGCGTTATTGGTTCAAAAACCCATCCTTGGGGGCTGGAGAGACAGCTCAGCAGTTATAAGCTCTTGCTGCTCTCACAGAAGATGGGCTCAGTTCCCAGCACCCCATCAGTTAACTCCCCACCTCCTGGTTGAGGTTGGTCTCTTGCTATGCCTATAAATGATAAATTCTGAACCCCAAGATCTGGTTGCCACCTCAACCAGCGAATTCTCACACATGTCAGGCTTTGTTGTGTGAACCTTGCTCTCCAGCTTAACTCCTGATTGGTGGAAAGCTGCAGCTTGTGACGGGGCAGAAAGGATAGGAAGGTGGGCTTTGAGAATCAAGTGGGAGTTCTTGAGAGGGACCACGAGGGAAGGAAGAGAAAGAAGAAAGAAGATGGACAGAGCAGATCAGCATTAGACGGGCTGGGCCAGGAGCTCATGGCTGAAAGAAGTGCACCCTGGGGACAGACCAATAGAGCAAAAGTAGCCTGGGAGATGGAAGATTGGCAATAGCTGGTATTCATGGGTTTTAAGAGGTAGAGGGCTTGGTATAGCTTGGTATAGCCTGCCCAGCTCAGTGCTAACAGCTTTTTGATAAATTAGTGTTTCTGTCATTTACTCGGGAACGTATAAACAAGAAGTGAGGTAGAAACCCCCAATAGATATTAAGGAGTAAAAGGGGGTGGACCAACACCCCAGAATGATAATTACTCTTATAACCTTCCATAAGTCTAATTCCATGAGATGCACTCCCTGGCCTCTGTGGGCACCTATGCTCACACAGGCATGTGACCTGCCCAACCCCCATGCACATGTCAATGAAAATAAAAAGAGAAACCATTTTGAATTCCCATTTTGTTCCTGGCTCCAGAAGGAGCCAAGAGGGATCAGGATGAATAAGCGCTGTCCTTTTCTGAAGGACTTACGACATAGTGAGATGTACCGCCATGGTCTCTAATACGTGTGCGGTCTTCTCCTGCGTGTGAGCATTCGTATTACAAACCATTGTTATCTGTCAGCACAGCAGACATTGGCTAACGATGATCCTCCAGCATTTGGGTGGAAATGACTGAGCTTATAGAAGCACAGTCGGGACAGGTAGTTGTGTAACCTTTTGAAACTGCGTGTGCCTCTGAATGTGGTGTTGGTAACCAGGGAGTGCTGAAGACTCTTGACTGGCAGCCTCCCAGCAGAGCTCATTAAGGATTTTCTATTTTTAAATGACTTTGGAGGGAATCATTATTTTTTTTTCTCATTTGCATTTACAGAACCCAGCAAGAAATAGGCTCTTGGGTGTTTTCGTGGTTGGCCCTAGATTTTTTTTTTCCCAAATTAATTTTTAAAGAAAATCAGGAATCTGGAGCATGTGTGGCTAAGAACAAGAGAGATTTTTAAAACATAATAGCGTTAGAATTTTGAGTTGGTTAAACTTCAAGAAAGAAGTATGGATACTGAGTCAAAGCCATTTTGACTGGTTCCCCCCTTTTGAAGATCAACTGGGCGTTCAGGATTGGCTAGAGGCTCAATTGTATAGTGCTGGCTTGCATTCCAGAAGATACTACCCATTCACCTTTTATCCTAAGAGCACACTTTGTGTTTGCCGCCGCTGGAAAGATCACTTTGTAAACAAGCCAAAAGAAGTACGGTTCTCTCGCCACCACATTAAGGCTGTTTATCATTCATTTTTGTAAGAATAAACAAGTCGTAATGTCTTGAGTGCATCAGAAGGTAAATAAAACCAAATCATATTACAGAACAAATCGGTGGAAAGCTGCCTCCGTCTTTCAGAGCAATTAGCTGGGTGATTTGTTATTGTTGTGCCTTGAGTTTTAACATTGCAAAATCAGATTTGAAAATTAGGCTGGGGACGATGCGAGGCATTTGCCGCGTTTATTACCAATTACCTCTCGAAGGCTGTGTTTACTCATAAAATTATCCCAGTTCCAACATGGCGAGCAAAATCCCTGATCCGGAAAGTTTTAGTTAAAATTCTAACCTGAGGACAAAATTCATTAGTCGTCTCTTATATTATGATGTAGAACCCTGGCGATAAGAAAGTGGCGTTCGGGAGAATTATTAGTTCTCTATGGCTTGTCAAGGCCTTTGCTACTTACAAAGCTTGTGTTTGCTGTGGGAGATGGTTCGTTTGAGATCGGTTTGTGCACTTAGATATTCAGAGCCTCTGTGTTTTGAAGTCCTAATTGTCAACCTCAAATTAAAGTCATTGGCATTTTAGAAACTGCTCTTACATTTTATTATCGTGATGTTCTATGCGAGGGACCATAAATATTTATGTACTTAAATGGAATTACGTCCCGTTTCTGCCTCTAAAAGATAGATATGGAAAAGAGAAAAAGATGGTTTGGGGGTGCCGGACGAAGATCACATAAGAGCAGTTTGTCTATTCCTCTTCTGGGTTCTCATGGATTGTTGAGAAAAAAACATTGCTAATCAATCCTGAAGATCCACCTTCCTTGTTGGGACAAGGTCTTTCAGAGATCTGGGAGCTCAGCTGTTTACCTAGAGTAGCTGGCCAGCTGAGCTGGAGGGAGCCTGTCTTGGCTGCGACCGCCTGGCTTTTGGTGGGGGGTGTGACGCGTCAAGCATATTGTCACCTGAGTCATCTCTGCAGCTCCTTGCATTTCTCTTCCTTCTGCAAAGAGTTAAAGCAGAGTGACTTGAGTTCAAGACCATCTCACGCATGCGTTGCTGATGAAGAGGAGAGCATGCTCAGACTGGTAGTGACGTGACGTGGCCGCCATGTTTTCAGTCTCTGCCCCAGGCCCTAAATGTACAGGAATACCAGCTACCTCAACATGGAGCTCGGTGTAATGACGGAAAAACGAGTTATGAACAGAAGTGTCAGAATCAGACCATGTGCTCCTGTCCTTACCCAGCTGCCCTGATTGGGGGTGGACATCTTGGAGCGATGCAACCTTCAGCACAGGGCCAGCAACAGCCTACCATGACACACCAACCCCATGGGATCTCAGAATTCTTTGTCACAGCAGCACAATTGAACCTGTCCTCAGGAACACAGAGACTGTGGATGTAATGCAGGAACTCTTTATATTAGTTTAGATGGGATGTTATGTAAATGAAGATCCAAACTTACAAAGGTCTCACTGGGATATTCCCAACATTCCAATGCATTCTAGAAGCTTCTACAGAGTCCAGTCTGCAAATTTAAGGCCATTAATCTGTACATACCATTACTTTTTTTCCCTTGTAAATGTCATTTTTAGATACACCTGAATATGGCTGCCCTTTTGTTTAAAATTCTCTTTAAAAATCCAGTTATGCTCAGGCCCAGGAAATTGCTGGCTGATCCCAAATTGATTGGGTCAATAAAAATCTAATTTCCTGGCTGGCTGCATCAGACTATTTCATCTAGAAAAACGCTTTTGTGTTTAGAACTTCAGTAAAATGAGAAGAAATTGATAAAGGTTGGGTACATAACTGCATTCTGGTCTTGAGTGAAATGTTTCCAGGCAACACAGTAGGTAGGCGAAATTAGCATCTACTTCTAACTTCCTTTTCAGGGGCTGGGACAGTTAGGCTGTTCTAGCTTCTCCTACTGCCAGCAGAGACCCTGTGATTCAATTTAGCCTATAGCATTACTAGATTTCTGGGCAAAAGCCTGTGCTGCAGCGGCCCCAGTCCTCTAGGGACGGTGTCTAGTTCTAAAGTACCAATTGGAGAGAAGAGTAATTGCAAGAAATAGAAAAGAGATTTACGTAGTGTGGCCACACTGGGAAGAGGAGAGACAAACTGGTCTAGTCCAGGTCTTTTCCAGATACTGACCTAGGCATTAGGTCTACATACTGGAAGACTTGGGGGAGAGAACAAGACACATGCATAGTTAACCAGTCTTGGCCAAGGTGCAGTCTCAGTGATTGTCTTAGTTCTGGCTCTGCAAAGTGGCTTGAAGATGTCCTTATTCTATGTATTTAGTCTTTCTGGTGAGTGTACAGCCCGTAGTTTACAATTTAATCTCTATGGAAAGAGGACCTATTTATCACAGTCTCCAGTTCTTTGTTGTATCTCCTTAGATTACATGTGTAGGGCAGACTTGGTGATTCACATCCGTAATCTTAACTTGAGGTACTGAGGCAGGAAGAATTCGTGAGTTAGAGACCAGTTGGTATGTGTGTGCGTGTGCACGCACACACTTGATATGCTTGTTCTGGTGGCATGATCTAAGCAAGGCACATTTCAGAGCTAATACACACACACACACACATACACACACACACACACACACATAGATGTACACATGACTTTGATAAAGGCCACCCAGAGATTCTCAGCATCATTGGTGCAACCCAGCTCAGCATGAATTCAAGCCCCTCCTGGCAGCTTGACTCCCTGTCTTCCTCCGTAGGCCAGTCTCTCTTCTCTTCTGGGAAATGAGAGTAGATGCAGAGACAGGTACTAAGGGATTACCCCTCTGGGGGAAAAGGACCTCTAAGAAGGGTCTGCTCTTCTCTTGTTCTCTCAGTTACAGAGGCCACCTGGAAGATATTCTAATTAGCAAGCTCCTGCTGGCCTCCTCCACAGGAAGGCAGGCAGGGGAAGAGCCAGAGATGTTTGGAAAAACTTCCCAGGGGAAATGGTGGTGGTGGAGGAGGAGGAAATTCTGTCTGCTAATTAAAAGAATGAACCTGAGTTAAAGAGCCACGTGGGACGGTTGTCGTAGTAACACAATCCGAGGAAGAAAGCATTTCTGGACATTGCTATTCAAAAAAAAAATCAAAATCCCCCATAAACCCTGGTCCATGAAGTGATGTTTGTTATGAAAGATGCCTTGCTTTCAGCCCTAGACTTGGAAGAGTTTATAGTGTGTCAGTCACACTAATCCTTAGACATAAGCAAGATGGCTTCTAATAGTATGCAAATAGTATTGAACAAAAACACAAGATAGTTTCTCAGCATCATCTGTCAATGCTATTAAATGCTACCGAAAAGAAAATAATTGGAAAGACACATCCCAGCAGCCCGCATGCCTCTTCCCTAATTTCTTTTGAGTGGCTTAAGAGGCAGCAGATGAGTATGCCATAGCTCTAACAATTTTATTGAGTCAGTATTTTGACTTATGCAATATCCAAATACATCAGTTAGTAACTCTTCTTCTCTTTCATGCTCAATGGCTTAATCTGCATCTCTTAATGATGGCTCTGTGAGTCAGCTGAGTGTCTCTGAGGAGGCTGTGGGAGCTTAGTGAATCTCAACTGACTTTACATTGTGTTGACCATATGTCTACCGAGTGGCTTTGTTCAATAACTTTTTCCAGTGCTTTAAGGAAGTTGTTGGCTTTAGGTTGGACCAAGAAATGGTGTTGACCCAAACAGTAGCCCCCCTTTCACATGGGGCCTTATTTGCTGCCTATCTGATCCAGGTTTGTTTAAATAAAGGAGACAGGATGCCTGGAGAGAACGAAGGTTCCTTAAATCCTCATCTAGAAGCATATTCATGACGTACTTATTAGCTGAACCACAGAGTTAACTCAGGTTCATGGGCTGGAGGAGACTGTTGATTACAAGGGCGGTTACAAGAGGCACAGAAACAAAGTCTTAGGGAAGATGGACAGGCTTTAAAACTCAGCCCACAGTAGAGGATGCTCTTCTTCTTTCTGGCCTTGGAGATGATTTACCAAAGTTCAGCAGAAACAATAGTGAAACCCTATTCACTGGAAACAGTTGAATCAAATTTAGTGAAAAACACATCATTGGAAAAAGGTGTATTGTCTTCTAGTGGACTTAGGGTTAAAGAATTCAACATAATAGAAAATTGTGACACACTACTTTCTGACTTATGCCTGTGAAGGAGGTTATTGAAGACCCCACAGAAGCAAACAGATGTTCTGGACTAGCTGGGTAGAGTTGGGGAATTTTCTGTGAAATATCCAGCTTATGTGATAATATGCCAGGAAACCTAATATGTTAGAAACAAATACGGATATACCAGAATTATGCAAAGTGACTTATATCTCAAATACTTAATAGCTTTCAAATGGACCTGTGGCATAGAGGTATGGCAGAAAGCACTTGCAGCTTTTATAGTTGTAGACAGGATTGTAAAATACCAGCTGGTGAAACAGGTTGGCCTAGATATAATCCAGTATCATGCAGATAAATGTCTTCTTCTGTGCTTCAAGCACATCACTACCATGGCTTGCCATGTCACAGGTTTAAATCTGAGGTCCTTTGTCATTGTAGCACCGGGATCAAGTGGCCTTCTCAAATGTATGTGAGCCATATTCATGCAGTTCTGTGAGGGTCCTCCATTTTGATTGGACAACAATGATTCTGAAAACTTCAATAATTTGGTTTCCAGGATTAAAGTACTTTGTTTCTCTAGATTCTCCCCTCCCTGTTTTAGGGGCTTCCAGCATTGGGCAGCCAAAAGAGATGGTTACCAGTCACCTGGCATTCTGTAACCTACTATTTCCTGGTTACCACTAGCAATGGCCAACTGTGAACAAAACAAACAAACAAACAAACAAACAAAAGCCCTTCTCCCTTGCCCTGTAATATCCTGGTCTGGAAGTGGACTCTGGGCTCACTCTGATTCCTACAGCAGAGCACCTGCCCTCCAGGCTTTTTTCCCAAATAAAAGCCTCTCATGCAGTTCTTTCTCCCCCTGTCCATCTTCCCAATCTGCCATTCTTCTACCTACCTCAACATTCTGACTCACACAGCAGCAAGGCAGACCAACCTCTGGCTTCCGGGCTGACCTCTTGGCTTCTTCTGAGGAACTCCTTTGAAGTTCTTTGTAAATGTATCATTTTGTTTTTTTCATAAAGTTTTTCTGGCGTATTCATCTTCTGTCCTCTCTCTTCCATACTCAGACCCTAGCCAACGGCTCTCCATCAGCATCTCGTCTTCACAATACTGACTGAAAAATTTAAAGTAGAACCTAAATCTATGCCTATCTTACGAGAATTATGCCCTGCGTTAAAATATCTTCTTCATCATCTCACAATGGAGATTTTTACACACATGCACACACATATACACACATGAACACACACACAGACACACACATACACATACATATATGCATACACACATACATACACACCTGCACACACATACACGCAGAGGCACACACACGCACACATACATCACACACACAGGTACACACACAGAAACACACAGAGGCACACATACTCACCCCATGCACATATACACAGGGGTACACACACACATGCACACACAGGGGCACATACACATGTACACACACATACAGACATACACACAGGTACACACACACACATACAGACACACATGCAGGCACACACACAGGTACACACATATACACAGAGGCACACACATGCATACACACATGCACATACACAGGCACACACACACACAGATACACACAGAGACGCGCGTGCACACACATCTATAAGATCTATGCTTTATTGATCTTTTCAGTTGAATCCCCTGCTGCAGTCTGTACACAGTGTTGAAGGAAATAACGGAAAGCCTCAGGACGTCAGCCTCCGGTCCTTCAGAGTGTTCATCTTCCATTTCTTGGTTTCTCCTTCATATACTATAGCTTTGTTAGTTTGATTTTCAACACTAATTCAATTTGCCATGTTACTAAGGTGGTTGTTAACCTCCCCTGGTATATTTTAATTCTGAGTTTGCACGTTAACTTTCATCTTCAAGTTTTTTTTGTGACCTTGGATCTTAGCCATTAGCCAGAGCTACATCATTTTGTAAAGTTCCTCCATTTTGGTTGAATTGTGAATTCTAGAAATTATAGCAATTTGGTATGCAAAAGCAGAGTATTTCTCTAGTCTCTTGACTTCCCAACCTTTCAACCCTCAATCACAAGAAGTGGTTATCTACCAACCTTAGGACCAAATAGAAACTTTTCAGTGGCTGTGTCTCCTCCTGCTTTTTCTGTAGTTACCGCAGCCTGTAAGCAGACAGTCACCTCTGTTTTCTTGACCCAGAGAGTGTCCTCTGCAGATTTTCCCAGATGAAATCTATACTTCTGTAGAGCCTCCAGTTTCCTTGCTTGTCTCCTTTCTGCTGACCACCCAAGGCTTGTTCCCTTATCATCTGAACCCCCTGCTTAAGGAGCAGCCCTGTGCAGTTTCCTAGTGGTTCTTACGACCCCCTCAGCACCTACTTAAGTATTTCTTGAATTTTTGTTCCTATCTGGACGAGCTAAACACCAACGATTTGCTACCCTCTAGGACTATAGCTTTAGTTTTTTAGAACACATTTCTCTAGGCTTTCTGAACTCTGTCTCCCACTTCTTAATTCATCCTTAGATGTTTAAAGCTGCAAGGTGCTGTCTATTCAGTGTGTATGTGGTTTCTAATTTTAGCATCTCTCTATTTTCTCTGTCCATTCCATCAACAGTGAACACTTCCTGATTCAGTATTCCAGAAGGGGAGACAAACAATCAAGGATGATCATATGATCTTTCGTATAAGGAGAAGTGTAAAGTCTCATGGGCAGCAGGCTGGTAGCCTCAATCCAGTTCCAGGTTCTAAGTTCCTACAGTCAACAGCAACCTCAGTGTGAACATATTGAAGCTTACCCTAGAGTAGCCAGAAGCTGAGTCTCAGCCAATCACAGACAGCCAACTCATCACACCACACCACGCCTACGCAAGGCAAGGGCCCATCACACCACTCTCAGATGCTTAAGCCGTAACCAATCAAGCGGCATCTGTACTTTAGATCTGGGTCCAGCCTACAGAAGGTCACCGTTCACACTCTCCCAACCTCTTCTGGTTCTCAGGGCGGCCCGATTCATGAGTCATTCTCTGTGCAAATAAAACCTGAAATTTAATATCCTGAAGGTTTTATTTATTTATTTTCTTTGAACAAGTGACACGTGGAGGAAACACTGCCGGAGCCACAGGGTCTGCTCTTAGACAAGATGGCGGGAGAGGACTTCTCTGAGTGAGTGATCTAGAAGCTTTTAGGTTCTGAGCGGCTAATTGGTTTCCTCTGCTGCCTGAGTCACACTGTATGCATGTTCACTTGCTTCATAGCCTACCTACCCACAGATGCAAGCCCTAGTGATTGCTAAGCTTTTATACTTTAAAAGTATCTGTTCTGGGTTGGCGAGATGGCACCAGAGGGTAAACGTGCTTGCTCTCGGGTTTCACGACCTGAGTTCTGTCTCCAGGATACACATGGTAGATGGAGAGAACTGAGCCCTGTAGGTTGTCGTCCAGTCTCTAAGTGCTACTAACACACACACACACACACAAAACACACATACACACAAACACTCGCGCACGCACACATGCTCGCACACACACGAACACGATAATTTTTAAAACCATCTGTTCTTTATAAAAACCCTTAAGATTCCTGTGCAAGTCCCGTGTCTCATCTCTCAAGCTTACCTTTGCGATGTCTCACTGAAGTTGTAACTACAAGACCGCACTCGAGAGCTTCTCCACCAAACTTGCCTAGCCTCCATCAAGCTTGTGTGCCCTTAGCTCAGAGTTAGTAGAAGGTGGATTTTTATCACCTCTCTACTGAGAACAGGTGAAGCCAGCCCTGCCAGAGTCTCCTTATTTCTTCTTATTTCTTCTTCACATAGCAGAGAATCGATCATTGCTTCTTTGTCTCTGCTTGTTTAATGGACGCTCAGGGTGTTGATATTGATTTTGAAATGAGAACGTTTGCTAAATAAGCATTTCTTCAGGGCAACGGCCTTTCACCCAGAGGCACAATTATGAGGCATTTTCAGTATGTGTTTCTCCAAAATATTAAGAGGTCTCTGCAAGTTCAAGGGAGACCTGAGATGAATCGTTGGGCGTAGGTAAGGAGTTTATTAAAAGAGTTATTGATGCTGTGGACAGACAGTTAGGCAACAACGTGGCAGGATCACAGGGAGAGGAAATCAGGGCCCATGGCTTTGTTTCTGTTGTTTGAACAGATGTGTGTATGTGTGTTTCTGTGTGTGTGTTTGTATGTATTCATGTGTGTATATGTGTGTTTGTATGTGTATGTTCTTGTGTCTATGTTTATGTGTGTTCATGTTTATGTGTGTTCATGTGTGCTTGTGTTCATGTGTGTATATGTGTGTGTTTGTATGTGTATGTTCTTGTGTATATGTTTATGTGTGTTCATGTGTGCTTGTGTTCGTGTGTGTTTCATTTCCTGTTGCTGTGATAAAATACTCTGACAAAAGCAACTTAAGTGGGGGAAGGACCCTGCAGAGCTAACCAGTGCCCAGGATCTGTCTGTTCTTGATTCCCCAGGCTGGGATAACAAACACACCACTACATCCATCTTTTCTCCTGTGAATACTTTTGGGCTGGACCGAGTCATAGCTTCAGCTTGTGATGTTTGAACTTGATGCCATATCCAAAAACAAACAAACAAACAAACAAACCAAAACAGAACACTCCTGCTCAGGTAAACGATGAAGTTTTTCCTCTATTTTCCTCTCCCAGGATATTTTCACCTAAACTGCTCTTTGTCATTTCCTTCAAGCAGCTGAGCCAAGTTGGAGGAGGAGAACCATGCTAATTTTAATATTTTGTTTTAAGCCTTATAAACAACTAAAATGTTGCTTCAGAAAGAATCTGGGCTCAGGTCCAGCTCCCACCAACACCACTGCATCCCACGGTCTCTCGAATCTGATTCTGCTTACTACGCCTCTGGCAGAGGCCGTTGCCATGGGCGTCTTTTCGGCAGAGATCCTGGATTAGAATCAGCTAGGCTCGTCACTCATGTCTGCATGGTTGAGGAAACAGTAGAAACAGAGTGTCTGGAAAGCTAACACCAGCAGTGGAGGAGTGACTGGGTGTTGATGTTTTGTTTTTGTTTTCTTGTTTTGTTGGGAGTATGTTTTAGTAGAGGAATGGCTTTGCCCGGGGATGGTTTCTTTCTTTTATATTTTATTTCTTGCAGTTGGTCAAGAAGTATTGGCAAGGTGACATCTTCTGGTGAATGCATGTCCTGGTCCTAGAATTCTTTGTCCTAGAACCTGCTTTGAGGACCTGAGACATCCCATGGGAATGTGGTGGCATTCTAATTTATTTTATGTGGCTATGATAAACACTATGACCAAAAGCAACTTGAGGAAGAGAGGGTCGATTTCAGGTTACAATTCTACGGTTATACTCTGTCACTGAAAGAGGTCAGGGCAGGAACCTGGGAGCAAGAACTGAAGTAGGGACCATGAAGAAGGGTTGCTTACTGGCTTGCTCCCCATGGTGTACTCAGCTTGCCTTTTTATAGTATCTAGGACTACCAGCCCAGGGAAGGCACTGTTCTCAGTGAGCTAGGCCCATCCACAACAATCACTGAAGAAATACACCCTAGACTTGCCTGCAAAGAGGCAGATTTCCCATTGAGAGAGTCTCCTTCCCCCAGATGACTCTAGCTTGTGTCAAGTTGACATAAACCTAGCCAGGATAGGGATGCAAGAGCTTATTTGGCATGGACTCTGAGGTCGAAATCTGTCACCGAGAGAAGTCAGGGCAGGAACTGAAACAGGAACCATGGAGGAGCGCTGATTGTCTCACTGCTGACTCATGTGCAGTCAACCTCCACATACAGCACGGGCCCCCTGCTTAGGAACGGCACTGCCAGTGGTGAGCTAGACCCTCTCACATCCATCATTCACCAAGACAATCTCCCACAAGCATGGCCACAGTCAGTCTTACTGAGCCAGTTCTTCAGTTGAGGTTCCATCTTCCTGGGTGACTTTCGGTTGTGTTAGATTGACAGCTGAAAACTAACCAGTACAGGCAGTGACTGGTCTTAGCATGTATCTCTTAGAAGATCCCCATATAAACCAAAACCAAAACCAAACACAAAATAAAACAAATCAACCAACCAACAAGCACAGGGACAAGCCTATTTTCCTAACTTTAATTTAGGATCAGTCTTTCCAGTAAGTCTTTACTAATAAAGTTCTTAGTGGAAGTAAACATATATATTTAAATAAAGTACATGTTTTAAAACTCACTCTAGATTGAAAAATAAAGTCGATACTGCAGGCTGAATGCTTGAAAATGTTTCTCAGTTCTTTTTCCAATGAGAAGAAATGAAAAGTCACATTCCACTTGAGTGCACCAAGGAAATGACTCATCACTAGAGCATGCAGAGAACGCTCTGGGGTTTGAAATAATTCTACCTGTAGAACATCAAGCACACGCACACACACACACACACATACACACACATATACACATATACAAAACTAGATACATATACAGACACACAGACACACACACATACACACACAGTCACAGAGACACACACACATGCGCAAGCATGTGTTCATACCCGCCATACACATACATAGACACACCACATACACAGACACACACACACCACAGATATGCAGACACACAAACACAGTCATACACAGGCACACACACAGAGACACACACATAGACACACACAGAGATATACACAGACATGTACAGACATGTACAGACACATGCACAAGCCTATGTTCATGCCTATCATACACACAGATACAGAGAGATATACACACAGAGACATAAACACAGATATATGCAGACACACAGGCACAGAACACACAAGCGTACGAGCATGTGTTCACATCCATCATAGACCCAGACAAACACAGAGATATGCAGACCCATACACATAGGCATACACAGATACTCACACAGACACACATGTACAGAGACATACCACACACATACATATGCACTCATACATACACATACGTAAACACACACACAGCTACATACATATACCACATGTACACACACTTACAAAACACATGCATGAGCGCATAAATAAACACACATATGCACAAGCAATCACATAGATATTCACACCCTGCATGTACATAAAGACATATACACATACAGATACACACAGCCTGACTACTGTGCCATAAGACAGAACCCCAACCTCAGTTTGTTAACCCTTCCCCTTTCTGAAAAAGACGTCTTGGTCCCTACAGACAAACAAGGCAAATGGCACTTGTATTGGTACCAGTTTCAGATTAATGGCCTCCTCAGATGTGAAGACTAAAAGAAATGATAGCCAGTTAGAAGAATTAATCATCTTCTGACAGCTTGCCGGAATAGCACCGTTTCCTCTGCTGTGCAGGAGATGCTGGGTTTGGACTGAGATCACTCAGCTACATATCAACAACATCCAAAGAAATAATTTTATATATCATCGCATTTATTGCATATGTATCATATATTTGCAACAGCCTTCCCAGTTTTCAATACAAAATCTAGAGTCATGAAGGAGGGAGGGAGGGAGAGAGAGAGAGAGAAAGAGAGAGAGAGAGAGATGAACAGAGGGAGCGAGCATGTGAGCATTGGGAGATACGTTTTCAGTGAACCCAGGGCTTTCCTGTCAGCTTTGATTTTTAGTTAAATGCAAACAACAGTACTAAAAACACAACCAAAGAGCCCTGCCTTTGCAGTGAAGTAAAAAGCAAATAGAAGAGGCAGGCGCTCCTCCTCCAAGACAGTATCTTCAAGGAGAGGAAATGTAAATAAATGTGGCATGTTTGTCCTGTATCTCTTGCTTGATCCATGGATGTGTTTCTCTATAATACATATTTATTTTACACACTTATAATGAGTCAGCATCACAAGTGCTCACTGTCCTTTAGTGGGAACCAACAAGGTATGTTTGCAATTAGCAATGGTTATTATAACCGTAACCATGGGAACTGGAAACATAGCTTGAAAATACTGGATTTTTTAAAAAAAATTATTTTACGTGAATTAATGTTTACCTACATGTGTGTATTGTACATCATGTGTGTGAAGTACCCATGGAGACCACAAGAAGGCATTGAATCCCTTCAATCTGTAGGTACCAGTGGTTGTGAGCCACCAAGTGCATGCTGGGAATTGAACCAGAATCTGTGGAGGAAAACAGCCAGTGCTCTTCACCAGCCCCATAGTTAACTTTGTTTGTGCTTAAATATCCAACAAGAAGCAACATAGAGAGGAAGTGCTTTGGGGGGCTTACAATTCCAGGGGATACAGTGCAGCACCATCACTGTGGAGAAATGAGGGGGCTGGTCACATTCACCCACAGTCAGGGAGCAGTGAGTGATGAATGAGGGGCAGCACACCTTCTTTATTATGCAGCCTGGGAACCGCATAATACATACATACACACATACACACATACATTCACACACATACACACATACATACACACATACACACATGCACACATACATACATACATACATACATACATATTAGCTGTCCGATCCTTCAGCCGTTGACACAACTTGCTCTGCTATCCACACATCTGAGCATCTGAGTCAGGCCCTTCCTCTCTTTGCTGAGCCTCCCCCAATGCTACCTTCACTCAGAATAGAAACAAAGCTGCCTTGCTATCCGCGTGGTCCCTGGGATACAGGCTGGTGAATGTCAGCCTGCGGGTCCAATCCTGTCTGTGCTCATTTCAGTACAGTTGGCAAGCTCCGAAACCATTTTTTTTTAAAAAATATTTCAAATGGCTGGAAAGGCCTCAAATGGAGAACATTTGTAGCTTGTGAAACTGATATGAAATTCAAATGCTGGTGTCCACAAATAAAGTTTTATTGGCACACAGCCACTCGTTCGTGTTCAGTGCTTTCTGTGATGGCATCCGTGCTGCTGTGGCAGCTTGAAGTGTCTTAGTTAAGAGACGTGTGCTGTCCAGAAGGCTGCAAACCTATACCATTTGACTTCTTCCAGAAAAAAAGAAAAAATCAAGAACCTCGGATGCCAGTCTCAGCCTGCTAGTTGCCACATCCCGGCTCTGTTCTCATTTCCCATTTCTTCTCAGGAACCACAACTTTTCTTTTTTTTTATTATTTTTTAAATTTTTTTAATTTTTCTTTTTATCTTTATTTTATTATTTTATGTGTTCACCATTGCTCTCTTCAGAAACACCAATAGAGGGCATTGATCCCATTACAGATGGTTGTGAGCCGCCATGTGGTTGCTGAGAATCGAACTCAGAACCTCTGGAAGAGCAGCCAGGGCTCTTAACCACTGAGCCATCTCTCCGGCCCCAACCACAACTTCTCTTGCTGCTCCTTGTTAGACACGGACCACTGTCCTTCCCCGGGACCTTTGCTTCACTCTGCCAGTTCAATGGTGCCAGCCCTGCAGAGGCCAGCACCTTCCTCCTGAGGCGGAGGCGGAGGCGGAGGCAGATGCTACCTTTCTCCCGGGAGACCTGAGCAGTCCTGTTTCAAAGTGTACACTTCCTCTTCAATTCTGTCCAGCTTTGGCAGTTAACGCGTCTTCATATTCTCAAGATTTTACCTGATTATTTTGCCCCCACTTGCTACAATGTTGCTTCATGAACTCAGCTTTAAAAAAAATATTTAGTATTTTTAATTTTTAATACTTAATTAACATTTTTTTCTTTTAATAGCTTGCTCAGTTGCCAGGATGAAATCACTCCCTAGCCCATGGTAGATGCTCAATAAATACAGGATGTACATTAAGGACGTGTGTGTGTGTGTGTGTGTGTGTGTGTGTGTATGTGTGTGATATCAGGGATATCTAAGAGCATAACTGGTAGTGTGTGTGTGTATGTGTGTGTGTGTAACAAAATGAGATTTACTGATTTAGCTTAGTCCAACAATTCCTGTCTACACTTGGAGAATCTGGAATCCCAGCAGCTGCTCAGTCCACAAAGCTGGATGGCTTGGTTCTTCCAATCAGTTGCTGAAGGCCCAGAGAATTTCTGGAGAGTCACACAATACACATTGTAAAGGCAGAGCCTGGTTTCTGATTTTTTTTTTTAAAAGAGGGTATTCTATCTATTAGTTCTAAATAACAAGCTATCCCAGGACCAGGACTGACAGACCACGGTCACATCCTCTCCCCTGGATCCACAGAGAAGCACCCTCTAATCCTCTGTCAGTAAGACTAACAGGGCAGAACCTGAAACAGCCCGCCTTCTTTGTTTCCTCCGAAGCTGGGGTCAGCCCTAGGATGCTCGCACTTAACCTACATTAAGAGAGACCTGTTTTCATTTGCAACAGTCTCCTTTCTCAGTAGAGCTGAGCTAAGTTGTTTGATCATGGCCTTAGCCGTGCCCATCAATAATTAAGGGAAACGTCTTAACCAGCATGTGCCTTTGGATTTTCTTTCTAATTCCTAGAGGGGAAAAACATTTAATGAAACAGTCAAACTGAACCCGCTTTCCTTCAAAGCTGAATTTCAATAGGCCCTGCAAACAGCATCTATAGACTTTCCAAGAAAAATGTACAAGATTAGATGTACCGCCCTAGACAAATACAATCCCTCTCCCCCCCCCCCCCCCCCCCCCTCCCTCCCCCCCCCCCTCCCTCCCTCCCTTCCTCCCTCTCCCCTTATGGTTTGTTCATGTGTGTGTAGTAACCAGAGGTTGGTATTTAATGTCTTTATCACTTTGAGCCAAGTTTTTTGGGGGAGGGGGCAGATCTTTCACTAAACCTGGGGTTCACCAATTCAGTAAGAGCAGCTGACCAGCCTGCTTCAGAAATCTTCCTGTCTCTGCCTCCTCAGCGCTTGGATTACAGGCATATGCCACCACACCCAGCTTGACACAGGTGCTAGGGTTCAGTCTTAAGGCCTCGAGCATTGGTGGGAGGCATGAGCAATGGGACCATTTTTCTAGTCTGTGTTAAACTGTTTACAGAACGGAGTATCAATTCAAAGTACATGCAGATTCTCTGTAGGGCACAGGATAGTATCCTAACCTTGTAAGACTCTGGCAAGCCTTAGCTTACCAGGGACCCCCTGAGCGAACCACGTGGAGCTGAGAATCTATGCAAAAAGCAACAGGAATGTATTATTCCAACACATTGGGGTCATCCTGTTACCAGAAGGAGAGGTGGTGACCCTAGGCAGTCCATTTGGCCAGTTTTTATAGTTTTTAGGGCAGCAGCCATTAGGCACAATGTAATTGGCAGAACAGTAAGACTTTTTAAAGTGATTGGTCTTTAGGGAATGAAGTGGCAAGGACTTCTCTTGTCTTGTCCTGTGGAATGTGTCTACATGCTCTGGGCCTTCCCCCACCTGAAGGTCAATCCCCACCCACTGTGGTCTTGGGAATGTTAATCAGCCTCTCCCTTCTGGAGGGGAGGGGTGCCTAAGTGGTCTATGACCTTTCTCTTCCAGGAGGGGAGGGGTCTGGGGGAATTTTCCAAAGGTTCCTAAGCTGACCTCTTCAACCTCATCAAGGTGAAGACCTCCGCAGAAGGGAGACCCTCTCTCAAGTCTCAGAAAGTCGCGACCACCCAGTAATCTACTCGAGACACCATATACCGGAGCAATTGCGAGGTTATTTATTAGGGCGTGACAACTAGTTGCCGGTCAATTCGCATGCCCACGCAGGAGCTGAATTGACCCCGACTGTCAGTTTGGAACGGGTTTTAAAGGGAAAAACCACAAACCAAGGAAATGAGGAGGGGGTGAGGGGGTTGCTAGGGTGGTATAACATAAAAAATAGTGGAACATTCCAAAGGAACCCAACCTACATGAGTCAGGATCAGGTGAAAACTCTCTGTATGCTTATCTTTCTCAAGAATGTAGTCCTGCCCTGTCACTTCGGCCTTGCCCTGTCACTATGGTTCTCAGCTTGGTTTCATCTGACTAAATTGCATTCCAGACAGTTCACGTAATTAGTCTGTCCACATTCTTGCTTCATGCCTCCATGTCTTTGCAAAGAAAGCCTAAAGAATATTTTATGTCTAAAAAGGATTCTATATACCCAGTATCCATAACTTTTCCCTCTACAAAGGTTTAGCATGCACTTCTTAAGATAATGGTTAAATTAGTCAGAATAAGTGAAGCAATGCTTCAACAATGAGTATTGTACAACCTCGACAGAGCTCAAGTGTTGGAACATAATAAAAGTTTGCATGCTTGGCATATCCCAGGCTCATGCCAATTAGCAGGTATCCTCCACTTGAGTCACAGGGTCTCTAAGGTTACTGAGGTGGAGACAGAAGCAGGGGACACATTGACTCTGAGCTACACTGGTTCCCTTGGCCTAACACATCCTACCATGGAGGACAAGTGTGGGGACAGAAAGCTGAGCCAGTCATTAGCCATGGGTGCTAAAGGCTTGATCTGCAACCAGTGACCCAGGGATTTCCATAGTGGCTGGCTTCCCCTAGCCAAGCGCACCTCTCTGTCTTCTGCTGAGCTGTCACTAACTGCCATTTGCCTTCTGTTTTATTCCTTGACCTGCCCCAACTCAATGACCCACATAATCTATGCGTCTCAAGATTTGAGATCCAAAAGGGCCCTAAGACAGATTATTGTTTGGGTCTGAGATTTATCAGGGGATTTAACAACATGGGAAGAACATGGCAGGGACCCTGAGGAGCATTCAGACCCCTGAGGCAAGGTGGGGGTCGCTTCTTATAGTTTTCAGAGGGTGGCAGTGTGTGGGGGGATGGGGGCAGCATCAAATTGATAGGTAGCCCATAGTACAAGCGTGTATTCAGGTTGTCTTTGATTTGCAAACAGCAGAGAAAGGGGGACAGTTCTTTCTTTGATTAATGTGCATCCATTAAACAGGATGTCCCACCCATAGCCCCAGCTTGCTTTTAGGATAGTTGGTATCCCTTCTTTAAAGAGGAGAGTTCAGGTTTATAGGCAGCCTCTCAGTAGGATGCCTGCCATTTCTCTTATAGTAGCTGTGAGAGCAGAGAGAAGAAGATGCCGTTACATGTAAGCATGATCTGAATGTCCCCCAGACCAAACCTAGCACCTGCTGTCTTTGCTGTGCATCTGTCCCTTACTAGCTTGGGCCATGACGACCATTTCTGGAACACATCCCACAGTGTGTCTGCATCCCCTATGCTAATACTTGAGAGACCATAGATGAGTTCTGCAATACCCACTGGCATCATGGGATACACCACACTGAACGTACAGGCTGACCGTCCTTTGCAGAGCTGTGTTTGTATGTCACAGCTGAAGTCAAGTCGCTATTATCTTATTATAGCTTGGAATGATCTAGCATAAAATCAATGCTCCCTCATGCTTCTGGTAATCAGAGTAATCCAGTCTCAGTCACAAGGAACTCCTGCTGTGGCCTGCTGGGAGCGGGCAGGAGGACATGTTTTTTGTTTATCTAGATATGCTTTGCTCCTGAGGTAGAAAGCATTGCCTTTTAGCGGCATACCCTGCCAAATGTCCAGCTTTTGTTTGTGTGGAGAGCTAAATCAATACTTAGAATAACTGATTAAATACAGCCTGAATGTGCCAGTCATGGGTCAATTCATTAAGGAGGCAGCGCAGTTGGGAAAGGAGCTTCAGAGTAATGCAAAGAAGGTGAATCAGCTGAAGGGGCCAGGATGCTGGTTCCCATTGTGCCCCTAAGTGGCTTTGCTGCCTGGCCTTTCTGTTCCTGCAGCCTCTTGCATGTGTACATCATAGGAGATTAATCTGGAACATTCTAAAACCCCTCTCTCCACTACAGCTTTTACAGTATGAACTCTCTAAAAAAGATACAGAGAGATTAATCTGTTCTTCACAATGCACCCTAAAATAAATAAGTCGAGTCTTTTTCTTTTGTTTGAGATAGGTCTTGTCTGTCTACCCCAGGCTGGCCTTGCATTCACTAAGTAGCCAAGGATGGCCCTGAACTTGTGCCCCTCTTGCCTTCATGCACCAACCAGGGTGTTGGGATGGCATCTGTGTGTCACCAGGACCTTGTTGGAATCACTTTTGATGCAATTGTTAAGCAGCCACTAAAATAGTAAAGTGACGAGCAGTGTGGCTCATCTCGGGAGAAACAAAATGAATAAAATCAAGTCAGCACAGCCTGTATTTAAAAACACAAGCATGCCAGGTATTAAGTGAGCCATGGAAACGAGCAGCTCCTTTTTCTGGGTGGCTTATTGATGGAGTCCATTTTGTTCCTAATGTCTTCCATGTTTTGTAAATTTCTTAAACTCTAGAAAAAAAAAAAAAGAAAATTTTTTCCGTCGTCTTTCAATTTGAACACTTACCAAATATCTAACTCTTTTGTTTGTTTATTTGTTTTTTTTTTTTTTTGAGACAGGGTTTCTCTGTGTAACAGAACTCTGGCTAACCCAGACTTGCTTTGTAGCATAGGCTGGCCTCAAACCCAAAGAGCTCCACCTGCCTCTGCCTCCTGAGTGCTGGGATTAAACAAGATAATAGACCACATGTACCCAAGGCTAGGTATTTATGCTGCTCAACACAGAATCATAAACCTACCTACAAAACAGCCAAGCTTTGTGTTATTATCTTATAACAAGTTTGCCCAGGTCTATACTTTGGGCTTTGTATGTGGTGATGTCCAATGCCATGTTGCAATGTTGAAAGTCTGGGCTTATCTGATGACATCACACTCACACTCAGCACACAATGTGTCCTCAGTGGTTACTAATCCCTATTTGCTATAATGTCCCATGATAATTGTCATGTCACCCCATTGTGAATCTGTTCTGGGTCTCACTACCACAGTAGCCCTTCTTTTGACCCAATAAGAGTCAAGCTTAAAGTCTCATTTGATCCTTGTTTCCCGGCCTTGAAGACAAGGGAGGCCATGTTACCTCAGGAACACAGACCAAAACACACTCTGGGTGTCTTCAATCTTCGAAGCCAGAAAAAGACCAAGATTCATATTTTCAAGCTCTTCCCACTCTTCAGTTGAAATAACAGAGTTCATCGGAGTCCTGTCATGTGCAAAGATGCAGGAGGTGCTGTTGCCTCACGTCTTAGAACTCATGATTGGGCCACACCATATTCCCACATTCATCAGCCATTTGGAAAATCAGCAGGTCCCTTGATACTGTCAAAGGTTCACACAGGGATAAAAGTTGATATGTGTATGTGTGCATGCACGGAAACACACACACACACACACACACACACACACTCACACACACACCCTGAGGTGGAGAGGAGAGATGAGGAAGCTAGATTTCATTATTGCTTCCAGGCCAAGTCTGTAGTGGGACAGGGTTCTGGAAAGTCAAGAGAAGCAGCTCTCAGACAAACCTAGTGTCATTATAGCTGGCACATGGCCCCCCTAGATAAATAGCCAGTCTCTGATTTCTCTCCTAGGAAAAGCCCAATAGTCAGTTTACATTTGATAGCTTGAAGTCCAGAGAAACCGCAGACAAGACTTTTGTTGGGTCTTTGTGGATTCCAGTCCCTTTGTTCTGTTCTCTCCCTCTCCCCTGAGAGGCAAGCTCTTGAAAACAGCAAAGAAAAAAAAAAAAAGAAAAAAAAAAGAGGAAAATTGTAACCAACACCTTCGTAAATATGCAGGTCATTTTCCCTCCTCGTTTCCTTTGAAAGGCTGGTGTTGCGAATTTACTGATTCATGATTCATTTTCGTTCCCCCACAAGGCAGCAGCAGCAGAACTATCTGTTAAGAATTGCGTGGAGCTGCCAAAACCCTGCTGAGCAGGGTTCAACATCTGGAAGTCAGGTTTTTACCAAGGCAGGGAGTGAGGAAGCAAATTCTCTTGCTGTAAGCCGCAGATAAAGCCATGCTCATTAAGGCTTAGAGTGATGTCCAGGGATTCAGGTTGACAGCTCAGACTCCTATCATCAGGTAGGGGTCTTGCCTCATGTTCCTAAAACCTCCCAAAGGAGCACACAATGCTGTTAAATGGTGGGGATGACACCCTCTGGATCCAGTGTCTCACTTAAAGGCACTTAGTTTACCGCTGGATTTATAGTTCGTGTTTACTTGGAATCCAACCCAAGCAAAATGATCTTAGTCAGCCCTTCTGTTTACGTCTGTGATGATTAGTCTGTAGCCTTACAGTAGCTTCTGATTTTCTTTGAATTATAAATATGGATTTGAACCCCACTTCATACATTTTAACATTGAAATAATTTATGATGGGAGATGATAATTTTAGTTACCCTAAAATATCCTGTCATTTTCACATATGTCCATAGCACACCACAGCTGTGAATGGATAGCAAGAAGCTGGGTTTGGTGGTCCATGACTGCAGTCCCAGCCTCCGGAGTTTGGGGTAGGCAGACTGTAAGTTTGAGGTTAGCTTGAGGCAAATAGCAAGACTCAGTGTCACAAAACAAAACAACAAAACAAACAAAAACCTCCAGGCCTGGGTGAAGCTTGATTGTAGAGTTCTTGCCTGCTATGTGTGTGTGTTCATGTGTGCGCGCGCGCACGTGTGTGTGTGTGTGTGTGTGTGAACAGCTCTGGGTTTGATTGATACTTCTTGCCTGCTGTGTGTATGTGTGAACTGCTCTGGGTTTGATTCATACTTCTTGCCTGCTGTGTGTATGTGTGATCGGGTCTGGGTTTGATTGGTAATATCATGAGAAAGTGTGAAAACTATGTGATTTAAATGAACTGATAGCACAACTCTTCCCTCCAGGGCTCAGATCTAGGCTCCGTTATTCATCAACTACTCGCACAAGGCAGCACCCACAGTGATCTCTGGAATGCATGGCTCCGTTATCAAATTAACTGAAGCTGGCATTGACAAAGTAAACCAAGAGTACTCAGTCAACATCTGGATGAGCAGAATCCCGCTGATCTTAGAGAAGCAGTGCCGAGCGCAGTTAGTTACTGAGTGTTTTCTTCAGGAAGTATGAATTGATGAGCTGGGCAGGCACTGGTAAACTTAGGCCGTGTTTGTGAAATATATCAGCTATCCATCCATATACTTAGAGGATTAGAATGGGGCTCATTGTAGTTATGCATAAGAATGTCTGGATTACCATATAAATGATAAGAATAAATAATTCATAATTAATGTTTGAGCGTCAGCAAGAGACCGCACACAATTAGCGGCAACAGAGAACACACGCAGAAAGTGTGCCTTTCCGCAGTGCCACACAATAATGTTCAATGGACTTCATAGGACAGGCTTAGACGTTAAGTCTATCTGCTTCCCAGAATATCACCATCCCCCAAACCATGTCTTCTCCCTTTCCCTTCCCTCCACTTGTAACAGACAAGAACAGCCATTCTTTTGTCTCTGCTGTCGTCCAGCCTTGTTTTGAGATTAAAGTGCCAGAGCACACAGCAGCTAAGTGTTCTTCTCATTGACTGAAGGGCCACAGTGCAGAGGTTGTTCCTTCTATTCTGTTTCCCATCTGTGGACTTCTGCGTTGTGTCTGGTTTAGAGTGGCTATAGACACTCTGCTGTGACAGCATGGCCAGAAGAGTCATATACATATGTTTTCACGTCAGCAAATGTACACAAGTGGAATTACCTGGTCGTTCGGTGGGAGCGCACACAAATTCCTGGGAGTCATGCAGATCATGTTTCTAAAACAACTCTAAATTTCTAAAAATCTACTTACCCACCTCACACACCAGTGTGGAAGAGTTCTAGATGCTCCACACCCACCTCACACACTAGTGTGGAAGAGTTCTAGATGCTCCATAGCTTTGTCATTGTTTGATGATGTCAGCCTTCCTTGTTTCTGCATTGTTCCTGGATTCACACAGGGATATTTTACTGTCATTGTGTTCTGTGTTTTCCTGATGAATACACATAATATGCCTAAGTGCTTATTGGTGTGTGTATGTGTGTGTGTGTGTGTGT
>NW_021604638.1:4208142-4228507 GCF_004785775.1 Grammomys surdaster | reverse complement strand
AGAGAGAGAGAAAGAGAGAGAGAGAGAGAGAGAGAGAGAGAGAGAGAGAGAGAGAGAGAGGCAGGCATAGACTACAGTGGTACATAGGGGGCAGAGGACAAAGTTCAGTAGTTGATTCTCATCTCCCACCATACGCTTGCTTCCCAGGGGATTTGAGTGTTCAGGTGTCCATGTGGCAGCACAAATCTCATCCATTGAACTGTCTCACTGGCCTGGTGAATCATATTTTTCATCCTTGTACTTTATTAGTATCCAGACGATATCTCATCTAATGAGTCTTTCTCTTTGTTCAACATGTCTTCCTGGTAGCGTTACACAAGACAATTATTAACATGGTTTGTTTTATGTCTCCCGACTTGCTTTGTTTCCTCTTTTCCTTTCTCTGATTTCGTTTTCTCCCAGGGCTACTTTCTTTTGAATTAGACGTAGGCCTTTAAATGCATATTTGATTTTGTATTTCCTTTGCTATTCATCTGTTCCTTTGGACTTTCTTTTTGAAGAGATTACTCAGAATGACCATAAACATCCTTAGTGGACTATAATCTGCGCAAGCTAATTTTGTACCACCTGCAAATATAACTTTAGGATCTCATGGGAGTATGTGTCATCTGCCTTCATCGTAGTTATTGTAAATTATTTTTATTTTCATTTTAGAAAGTTTCATTTATTTTTATGTGAATGGGTGTTTTGCCTGCATGCATGTCTGCACTACATGTTACAGTATCCATGGAGGTCAAAAGAGGGAATCAGATCCCTTGAAGCTGGAGTTACAGATGTTTGTGAGTGTCCATGTGGCTTCTGGGAATCAGATCTGAGTCCTTTGCAAGAGCCTTCAGTGTTCTAACCACTGGGCCATCTCTCTGGCTCCCTTTTTAATTTTTATTTTCTGATTCTTTTTTTACTTTGTCATGACCAACTCCAGAAATCTCTTCCTTGTATCAAAGTCAACAGAAAAATAGGTTTTATTTAATCAGTAATGACTTTATTTCTCATCCGGAATTGAGTTTGGGAAATTTAAAGCTATAAATGATATTGTTCCTGATTTTAGGCTCACTTTCTATGGAAGAGAACTCAAGGTGGGCACAAAGCCTCCATCCATAGAAAACAGTTCCAACAAGTCATGATGGAGGTCTGGGGCTTCTCTTAGGCCATAAATCCATTTAGGTATCTGTCTTAGTCAGGGGTTCTATTCCTGCACAAACATCATGACCAAGAAGCAAGTTGAGGAGAAAAAGGTTTATTCAACTTACACTTCCACATTGCTGTTCATCACCAAAGGAAGTCAGTACTGGAACTCAAGCAGGTCAGGAAGCAGGAGCTGATGCAGAGGCCATGGAGGGATGTTACTTACTGGCTTGCTTCCCCTGACTTGCTCAGCTTGCTTTCTTATAGAACCCAGGACTACCAGCCCAGGGATGGCACCACCCACAATGGGCCCTCCCACACTTGATCACTAATTGAGAAAATGCCTTACAGCTGGATCTCATGGAGGCATTTCCTCAAGGGAGGCTCCTTTCTCTGTGATAACTCCGGCTGTGTCAAGTCCACACACAAAACCAGCCAGGATAGTATCTGAATGGTACCCAATGTGGGTCGCACCCAGAGAGTGGGAGGGTGGGGGAAAGAATGGATCACGGTAGGCGAAAGAATGAACCATGAAATGTGGGTGCAGGGGGATTTCTAAACAAGCACACTTGCTTTCAACTAAGACTTCATCCAGGGAAACCCCTGGGTATGTACAAACAAGCAAGCAATTTATTAAAAACTTTTAAAGAAAGACCCTTATGATAAAAAGGTAATTAGCATATTGTTGGCTTCAGAAATTTCGCATAAGAGAGTGTTGCCAGCTCTGCACTTATGCTGGCAATGTTGGGATAACATCTCAAAGAGTGTGGTGCCCTTCTTCAGAAAAATTCCTCCATTTGTCTGCAGGGGCCAGCAAGGCGGAGTTGCTCTATGTAGCTCAGGCCAGACTAGAATTTGCTACACAGCCCAGCCTTGGGCTGGCAAGTCTTTTGCCTCTGCCTCCCGGGAGTTGTGATTATAGGCGTGTGCAGCCATGAATAGCACCGTTTTAAATGTGCACAAGCATTGTGTATTTCCTATAATGCCTTGACAACTATACGGAGTGAATATTTATAGTGAAATCAAATGTTAGAAATGAGCTATAATGAAAAGATTCTCACCTTCCTTTCACAAACGGAAAACTTGAGACTCAGAGAAATGACTCCAGGTAGAAAGAAGTCTTTGCAGAGCAGATTTTACTCATTTATTTTTGTCTGACTTAACACACACACACACACACACACACATACACACACACACCCCATGACCAAACGCTGTAAGTTAGTGAGTTATAGAATAGAATCAATTTAAAAAGAAAATAAAACACGTATCAACATTAAGATAAAAATCATAATTATTTTCAGATTCATTTCTTCTAAGATCAAGTGAGGCAAAAAAGCAGAACTTAGAGTAAATTCCAGTAAACCAGGATGACAAAAATCAATAGCTTTTCCATGTGCTAAAAATGGTGTTAGAAAACAGTACCACATCCTTCGAAAACAAAAACAAAAGCAACACCACAGAGTAAAGTCCAATTCAGAATGATATAAAAATCAGAAGAGGTATTAATACACACAAGTAAATTTAGAGAGGGGCAGGGCAGCCAAACTGAACATGGAAAAAAAAAAAGCAGGATGTTCCAGAGGAACACAAAGCAAAACAGGAATAGAGGAGCCCAGGGCTGTTGGATTAATACAAATTAAAATGAGATAATGCGATCCGAGTCGTCCCTACTCATTAAAACCTGGGTTCTGATTGGCTTCGTTTATCAGGGCTGCGGGCTGAGCAAATTCCCAAGGTACTTACAAGTTTCCTAATAGACACGTTGGAAGGAGAATAACAAGGGGGAGGTATGGGAAGGGTTGCTGATGGAGGACACCAACCTACAAGAAACAGGTGACTTCCTTTGCAGGTCATGATGTCCAGTCATTGTCTCACAGAAACGTATGTGCGCGTGCGCGTGCGTACAGGCATGCGCGCATGGACATACTCTGCAACTCACCTTTTTTTTTTTTCTCCCAAGATGGATATTCATGCTTAGAGATAGGAAATATTCTTATAGAGATGTTAGCTGCCCTGGTATGCCTGCTATAGGATGAGTCAGTCATTACCGATGGATTCATTAAGCTCCCCACGCCCCGCTCCCCAGAACACCAGCCTCTCTGCCTGTCTGGGTTACGAACTGAAGTGAGTGATATTTTTAAACGCGAAGTACGAGGATGACAAAGATAGCTGTGACTCAGATGCTGGGCAGCCACAGCCGTTGTGCTCTTAGCTGGCCTCAGAAAGGCAGAAGACATTTTCTTTGTTTTTAGTCACTCTTGACATTTCGTTTCCCTTAGTGTCAACTACTGAAGGTTTGGTGCCCTGCTGTACTCACAGATTTGGGGATGACAGCAAACTAAAAACAGACAGTAAATTTGGGACATTTCCAGTTGTCTTAGTTAGGGGTTCTATTGCTGTGAAGAGACACAGTGACCAGGGCAGCTCTTAGAAAGGACATTTAACCAGTGCTGGCTTACAGTTTCAGAGGTTTAGTTCATTATCACCATGGAAGAAAGCATGGCAGCGTGCAGGCAGACATGGTGCTGGAGAAGGAGCTGAAAGTTCTACATCTTGGTCCACAGGCAGCAGAAATGAATGTCACACTAGGCCTGACTTGAGCATCTGTGACCTCAAAGTCCGCCCCCACAATGACAAGAGTTCTTCGCCAAAGCCACACCTACTCCAGCAAGGCCATGCCTCCTAATAGTGCCACTCCCTATGGGCCAAGCATTCAAACACACGAGTCCATGGGGGCGCCATTCCTATTCAAACCACCACAGTAACTATACGGTCTCTACCCCATCCCCTCGAACCTCCAGTTGTGCACATTTCAAAAGCTTTATCGGGCGGTGACTAGGGTTTGGTTTATCAACTCTCAAATAGCTAGCAGTATTTACTAATTTCCATTGGCGAGAATTATTAAAGAGTCTGGAGTTGGCAGAGCAGCCAGGCGCTAGGCCCTGGGGCTAGACAAATTACTATGTTAGACCAGATATGTGCCTTAGGAGTAGTGGACCTAGAGTTTGCTCCAGTGGGATTAGCGTCCTAGGTAGATAGCCATGAAGGAATGTACATGCAAACAACACTGAATGGACTAAACAGGTTGCATTTACATAGTTATGAGCTCATCTGTGTAAACGTAACCATAGCAACTAAAGAAGAGAAGGCCGGGAATCTGAGAGGGAACTGAGGAGAAGAGAGCTTGGAAGGAATGAAGGGAAATGAAGCAGTTATAGACATATTTAATGAGGATGATGATGGTAATGGTGGTGGTGGTGGCGATGATAGTGAATATTCATAGCATCCACCCAAACAGTGCCACCAACTGGAGCCCGAGTGTTCAAATGCCAAGCCCGTCAGGGACAGACTCATTCGATCCACATCGACTAAGAGAGATTGTTGTAAAGATCGAGTGAGAAACCACACCTGAGGACTATAGCACAGTGCTTGGCACTCAGGGTGTGCTTGTTAAACAGATGCTTGTCGAATGCTGATCTTGGGGGCAGAGAAGGCACCACGGAACTCTTGTGAATGTCTGAGCTCAGGACTCCAGCAAGCTGCAAGTTGTTACAGTTCCCCTCCCCAGCTACCTATTTCCTTAGAGCTGCCTAGTTGGTGATCCTGTATTTCACATACTCCAACAAAGTCTTCAGTTGGGACGTAAGAGAATGCAGTCACCATTAGCTGAAAAAGGACAGACAACTGTATAAGGAGCTTTTATCCCCTTAAATCCATGGTGTACTGAGATGATGTGGCGCTGTGATTCAAAACTCGCGTGGGGTGCGGGGTGGGTCAGGTGTGCCCGCATGAGCCGACGGGACTCGGGACTTGGCAGCACTCCCTGCTGATGGTTTGATCTCGCCCACGCTGTCCGCATGCTACAGGCAGCCGCAGGGTCTCGGAGCAGTGGCGCAGGGGAGGAGGGTGTGCCCGGAGCAGGGATGGTGCCCCGCAGACTGTTGCAGGGGAGAGTGTTCAGCAGACCTTTGGAACTGGGAGCGCAGAGAGGGACCGCTGGAGCAAGGAGTGTGGGAAGGGCTTTCCCCAGCGCGAGTTTCCCACTTACACAAAGAGAGTCCAGAGTCACAGGAGACACATGGAATTGAAGACATGGAGATTTTATTGACCATGATGATGTATCTGAAAGGTGGTGCTCTCCCACAAAATGCCAGGAGGGGCTCCCTTATATTGTGGAAAAAAGGAGGGGCTAGGGCCTTTAGATAATATGTAAATCTTGAGGCAGAGACCTGTTTCACGCCCTCTACCTGTGCCTTACGTGACCTACTGCATGTTAGGTCTCTGGGCTCTGGGGGCGTGGCCAAACACCCCAGGATTTCTACAGCCCCACATGGCACAGAGAGTTGTGACCACAGGGGACAACCACACCCACTAAGCTTTCAAATTCACATTCAAATTCTCAACCTGCAGAGTTGTTGAACATCTTACCCCAAACTGCTTCCTTCAGTTCCTGGAAACTCACTGAGGGGCATCCTTCAGCTGCATAAAAATAATGTCATGGCCACCATTTTTGGCAGAAGATCTCGGAGGTCCAGTTTTGTTTTTATGAGCAAGTCACGGAGGCTTTGTCCCCTGCCAGATAGTTTTGATGGGTTTTCGGTATGCTTTACCCTAATCTTACGTATTTTATCATGGTGGGTATGGCTGTTGTCTTTCAGTGTGGGAAACTGGCATGCTGGAGTCTCATCGTCATAAGTACCCTGTCAATCTTTCTAAGCACCAGCGAGATAAACTCCCGGGCCTGCCTTCTGTGCTGTCATTGTGGTCATGAGCCATGTGGGAGAGGATTCTGTCAGTGGCTTTGCTGACCCACAAGCCCACTATCACAAGTGGTACCCCTTCCCACTGGACAATCAGGGAGGGTGCAGGTTCCAACAGAGGCCCCTAAGTCTAGGTCGCCATGCCAGTCATTTGCCAAATTGACTTTTTAATAAATGTCCTTCTAGTGGGGTGACCTGCAGTTGTCCTCTGTCATTCTGTCTGTCCATGAGCTTCTTTCCACCACTGTCTTTTCTCTAGGTCAGTATTCTTCAAGGCCATTTTCGTTGTGTTCTAAGTATCCATTGGAGCTAGAGAAGAGGTGCCTTCTGCCATGCTGCTCTTGTGATTAGACCTCTATATAAGCCCTGTAAACCTGGGCTCGAGAGCCGACTCTGTCATAGTCACAATCCCTCAGAACTCTCACAGCGTGGCAGGAATTGAAAATGGGCTTTGCTGATTTGGTGACCTGCCTTTGACCATTTTAGAACTCAGAATTACACAAATGTAATGTCTTTGGCTAACAATGCCCATTGGAAGTAATTCTATCCTTACGTCTGTGCAAATCTACTTATTTTCTCCAGCCACAATTATGTGGGATTTCAACACATGTAGCTAAAGAAAAGTGATACACACAGACACTCTCCCTCTCTCTCACACACATACATACACACACTCACACACACATATGCACACACATACATATACTCACACATAGACACATACATACACACACTCACACACATATACACTATCACAATACACACACACATATACACACATACACACTCATACATATACACATTCACACACACATATATACACTCACACACATATATACTGACACATATACACAGTCACACATATACACACATATACACACACTCATGCACATATATACTAACACACACACATTCACACATATACACTCACACATACACACATATATGCACACAGATATATATACACATACACACACTCACACATACTTACACATACATACTCATATATATATATATATATATATACTCACACACATACACTCATACATACACACTCACAACCCACATATACACACACTCACATGTACACACAGATTCACACACTCACATACACGCACTCACATACACACAAATATACACACTCACAATACACTCAAACATACATATATACTCACAAATGCACACACTCACACACAAGGACACACATACACAGAGACATACCCATATACATACACAAGATCACACATACACTTACACACACATAAATGCAGTCACACACTCAGACACACAAAGACAACTTAGCTATAGTGAGAATGAGGATAAGCATGTCGCACAGGCTATGTGAAAGGCAGAATACTGCCAAAGGAAAGGAGTCATTTTAGACCCAGACATGAGGTAGCTCACAAAATCACAACTCTGTAGCTGTTGAAATGTCCCCAAAGGCATGATAGTGGGACTCCAGGATTGCAGACTTTCCCAGTTAGTAAATATTTTAAGATTTATAGGCTTCACACTGTCTCCATTACTGTGTTCACAGGTAAGCGATCCCAGACAACGATGTCTATGAATGAGCTCAGTAGTGTTTCAATAAATCTTTATTTACAAAAATATGTCTGGGGGCCAGATTTGTCTGTGACATTTTTGGTCTCCTCCTACAAAGCAGAAGATGCTCTGGCCTCTCCTCTACTTGAAAGCAGGATGTCTTTTATGTCTGTGTCATTTTCACATGTGATCAGTAATCATCTTAAAAGTAGCTTAGATACTTGTGCTTCTTGGAAATCCCTAGGTTGGCTTTCTTGGCATTCCATCCTAATCCACTCCCCAAACTGTCCACATCCCTAAAAGTAAGACATCGGTAACGATACATCACTACAGGGTGCACTCCTATGTTCTAGCTGTCGCCATGCAGGCAGCCCAGCCGAGGTGTCACAGAGTAGAAAGACTTAGCAGCTCACTGTGGTAGTACTCCAGGCATTGGTTACTGGCTCTCATTATGGAGCATGCTCAGGAGTGACCCTGTCTGCTTTGAATGGATGCTGAGATGGACACAGGGAGCTTGAGGGAATGGGGTGTTCAAGGTGCTAACTGCGGTGTGCAGTGTGCAAATCTGGCTGGACCAAAGCCCGTGTTCTTAGATTCATGTTGGTTCTACGGGGCCTGGAGCGTTTGGTGAGCAGTTCAAAGCACTGACTGGTCTTTCAGAAGACCAGGGTTTAGTGCCCGGCACCCATATGGTGTCTCACAACCATCTGTAGCTCCAGTTCCAGGAGATCCAACTGCCTCTTCTGACCTCTGCAGGCACCAGGCACACATGTGGTATACATACATACATACATACATACATACATACATACAGGAAATTCACCTGTAGTCCATTAGATAAAATAGATAAAAATGTAAAAATTCATGTTGGTTGACAAGCTGACTGTGAGTGTCCCTGAACAGAGGAATCAGCAGTTGCAAACCTCACTTTCTAAGTGGTTAAGGAAAGTGTGGTAGTAATGGTTCTTAATATGCCTTCAGATGTCTGTCTGAAATAACATTCAGCCACTTACAAAGATACGCCTTGATCAGGGGCCAAGTCTCTGCTCTGTTCCACCGATTTGGATACTATTCCTGGATATTATTCTAGAAATAACAGTCTGTGTTTCTCATGGAATGCAGAACACACTCACTACTCTGAAGAACAATTGATATGAGGATTAAAATATTCTTGTAAAAATACTGTGAGCCATGAAGTTTCAATAATTAACACTGTATGCAAGCTTTGTTTATTTGTTTACTTACATATTTATTTACTTATCCATTTAATTAGTTAAGAGATAGCATCTCCCACATAGCCATGGCTGGCCTGGTAATCATTTCATAACCTGGGCTGGCCTTGAACTTACAGCAATTGTCCTGTCTTAGACTCTCAAGCACTGAGGTTACAGATGTATAGCTATGCATTTGTTGCATTGTGTTCTTTTTAAAAGTGTGTGTAAGTGTGTGTACATATGTGTGTGTGTGTATGTATGTGTGTGTATGTGTGTGGGAGTATTGTGTATATATGTGTGTGCATGTACATGTATATGTGTGTATGTATGTGTATCTGTATGTCTATGTGTGTGTGTATGTATGTGTGTGTGTATATGTATGTGTGAGTATGTGTGTGTGTGTTTGTGTATTATTCTTGTTTTTCTGTAAAAGGATGTCGCTATGTTGCTCTGGTTAGTCTAGAGCTTACTATGTAGTCCAAGCTGGCTGAGAACATGCAGCGACTCTCACACTTCAGTCTCTCAAATGTTTGGACCACAGGGGTGCCTCCATAGCCAGCTACAAGCTATGGAAGAACTAAAGACAAAATAAAAATATAAACTACATGCTTTCTTCCTTTTAAATATTTAAATCTGTGATTGAAAACAAAGTCCCAATTAATGGCCCAAATGAGTTGGCCATGGAAAATAGTGAAGGAGAAAAATATAAAACAAGCTCCCTTGGCCCAGAACCCGGCTAGGGAGGGTTTCATAGCTGCAGCAGCGAAACCAAACATGGCGAAGTCAGAAATGAAATCAGTGAGAACAGGGTGGTGTTGAAGAAGGAGAAAGAGGAGGAGGAGGAGGAAGAGGAGGAGGAGGAAGAGGAGGAGGAGGAGGAGGAGGAGGAGGAGGAAGAGGAGGAATCATCATAGAACTGAAGGGATGTAGTCCCGGCAGCAGCACTCTGGACCAGGGATGCAGGAGGTTCAGCAACTACCTTACGTCGCTGAGGAGTAACCTAGACTCAAGATGTTTGCAACATTTTATTTATTTATTTTTTGTGTGTACATACAGTGTGTATGTGTGCACACGTTCACATGTGTGTAAATGAGTGCACACAGCACATATGTGGAAGTCAGAGAACAGCCTTGGGTATCAGCCCCTGCCTCCAGCTTCATTTGAGACGATATTTCCTTGATATTTACCACTGTGTACTCCAGGACTAGTGGTTGTCCAGCTTCCAGTGTTTCTCTTCTCTCTTCCTGTATTATCATGGGAATTCTGGGATTGCAGATATGTACCCAGCTATATGTAGATGCTGGGGATTCAGAGTCAGGTCCTCCTGCTCACACAGTGAGTCCTTTACTCCCTGTGATGTTCCCTAGCTTAACGTTTTTGTGTTTTATCAATGGATGTAATTAAAATTCAGAAAGGGAGTTCCTACTAGTGCCTGACACACATCTGGGCTCAAGCATACACACACACACACACACACACACACACACACACACACACACACACATGATACTACAATAGAGTATGCACAAGCAACTCCTAGTTTCCCTAGGCTGGTGTTGTAAGGAGGTACCCCATGTGGATTTCTCTAACATCCCTATGGAGATGCAACCCTCAGGGTTATTCTACTGTCAAGCCCCCATGCAAAGGGAGCAAAAGGACCTTCAGTGGGAACAGGGGAGTGGACGTGGATACTCACTAACCTCTAGCAAGAGCATTCCCCTCAAACAATTAATTCACAGATGGTTCTGTCTCTATACCTGGGTGTATCTGGGTGTATGGGAGACTTTATCACAAAATGGTAACCTGCTTATTCTATTTGGCCAAATCTGATCTCAGATAATTAGCTTTCAGGCTTCCAAATTGTTCCTGAAATGCAAATTGGCTTCCTAATTTCCCCATCCCAAACCACAGTGAGATATAATTACATACCATTAAACACCTGCTAAGTCGAAGTGGCTGGGTGGAGATGTTGAGGAATGCAGAAGAGTCGAGCACTGCAACCAGGATGATGGGAAATTCATTTTCTTTACCTGGAAGCTGCAGGGCAAGGTGGCTGTCTACATATAGCCTAGGCAAATCAGCAGTTAATCGTGTGCACTGTGCTACGGCATCCAGAGTGCCCATGTGCCGTGAGAGTGAGCAAGCAAGCCTAGGAGCCAGGGGGCTGAGATCCAGCATCTTCCGAGATGGTTTTCTATATTATCATCTCAGAGCAGGGTCTTTCATTAAACCTGGAGCTTAGTAGTTGGGTTGATCAGCTGGCTGGCAAGTGCCAGGGTGCTGACTGTCTTCCCTCCCTCAGCATCAGGCTCATAGATATGCAAAATCATGTCTGGCTTCCACTTGGGTGCCAGGGATCTAGCCTGAGGTCTCTGTGCTTCTACAGTGGGTACTTCACCTCCTGTCCTGCCTCCGAGTTCTATCTGGTGTTCTGCTTGCATCTATGACACGTGTGCCAAACCGAGCTCAGCAAACTCACCAGACTTAAAGGTGTTTCAAGTCAGGTTGTGTAAGTGAAGAACCAGAAACTCCCTTGTCAGTTTTATCATAAAGGTATAAATCATCGACCAATTCAATATTTTATGAGTTCTATATCATGTATCAGGAATAGGATAACTTTGAGATATCATAAATGGAAAAACAACCAAATATGGTTTCAATCGGAGAGAGTTGGGGTTCTTCATCTAACACAGAATTACTGGGTCATGGGCAAGGCATCCTTTTTTTTTTTTAAAGATTTATTAATTTATTTTATGTATATGAGTACACTGTTGCTGTCTTCAGACACACCAGAAGAGAACAACAGATCCCATTACAGATGGTTGTGAGCCACCATGTGGTTGTGGGGAATTGAACTCAGGACCTCTGGAAGAGCAGTCAGTGCTCTTAACCACTGAGCCATCTCTCCAGCACCCCCTTTTTTTCCAGAGCACAAAATAAGATTAAATATTTACAAATTCTCAGTTGCTTCCAAATGCATTTCCCTGTCTGGCAGCATTAACCTCATCTGGGAATTTGGTATAAATACCATCACAGACCCATCTTCAGACATAGTGAATCAGAAGGTCTTGTATTTTCAGAGAGTTTTAAATATTCATTTTATTCTCCCTGCATTGGTGTGTGAGTGTCTGTGTGAGGGGATATACACATGAGTGTGGGTAACTTCCTAATAGTGCCACTCCTGGGGCCGAACACATACAAACCACCACAAAATCCTAAGTCCCATCCCTAGTTCCACAGGAAAGCTGATGTGGTGATGATTCACCAGCAATCCCAGCAGAAGTCTAACGTCATCCTCAGGTACATCACAAGTTCAAGGCTAGCTTGGGATACATAAGACTTTGTTTCCAAATGCCTAAGGAACTTCATGTCATTCTTGATACCTTTCACAACTCAGTCAGCTCTCAAGGAGTGAGGCATGGCTTCTTCTAAGTGGAAGACGCATAGATGCTTGTCTTTTTAGTTAATTCTCCATGTGACTCATTGCTATTCCAGAATTTGCTAAATTCAATCCCTACTTCTTGGTGTCTTTTGGATGTCAAAGATAGTTTGGGATAGAAAACATGGTCAAGGAAGAGGAAAGAGGACTATAGTGTGACCTTTGAATATATATCCTAAAAGTGGCATTTCAGGGACAAAGGCATACTTTACATGTTAACCTCAGAGTCTTGAGTTAGTATTTCTTCTGAAGTCCACTGTGACAGTGTTAATCTCATCTTGTTGTGACCAGCTTGTTTGTATTTACATCTCTGCTTTTATTGAGTGACTCTTTGGATGTCGAGAGTCTGCAGTATGTAGAGTGCTGGAATACCATTACGATAGTTTTTATGCTGTGAATGTACCAGCACCCAGCCATGGCCCCAGCCATGTTATGTACAGTTTGTTAAGTACAGTTTCTTACCTGTGGCATGTAGTTTTACCCCAGACTGTGTCCCAGCTCTTCTCAGCTTCTCTTTTGTTCCACTGGGCTTAGCTCTGGGATCGGCTGCCACCAGCCCTATCCCAGCTTCTTTTTCAGATTTTCCCGCCTTTAGCTCTCGGGGGCGGGGAGAGTCGTGCTACCAGCCCCTCCCTTGACCCTTGAATCTGAGGATAAAAGACACAAGAGCCTTGTTACTTTAACTTGTTTAGTAGGCACAATTACTTGGGCGCAGATAACTTCTGCCTGGGAAGGTGTACCCTTACCAATTCATTATCTCCATCTCTTCTCCCGCCCCAACTTAGTGGCTTGTCCGCCTAGCCCCTGCCAAACATCCTTGGCCACCCGCCCATAGTGGAGGCCGCAGGTCCTAGCTTCCCCGGGGCCCTAGCTTCCCCGAGGCCTTACATGATTCCTACATCTTCTTCCTCCAAAGCATGGCAGGAAAAAGCCCCCTCTCTCCTTCCTTGTGTCTCCCCTTTCCTCCTGGGACCTGGAAGTCTAGCCTGTACTTTCCGTTCAGTGATTGGACCACGGCCTTCTTTATTGATAAATCAAGGACCAACTGGGGAACAGGGTTAGCATCAGTACCTCCCCTTACACTTACCCTCGTCTTTGAGGAGGAGGATGGAAAGAAATTGGAGGCTGAGAGTAGAAGAAAGCTGAAGAGAAAGGAGTCAATTCAATCACTGGGGGAAGGGGGGATAACCCACAGGAAATACCACAGCGCCTACTAATGATGAGGTTATTGAACTCAGTGTGGTGCGTTCATAATGAAGAATCTTCTGCAGTTACCTAAAATTAGTTTTCTCTGTTTATAAGAGGCTGTCCACAGCGGTACTAAACCAAAAAAAGCAAGTTTAACGTGCAGCTTATTACGTGGTAGAACGGCACTTAAGAAACAAAACCATATCTAAAGATTTGTATACACAGGTTAAAATCGAAAGAAGTGGGCCATGTTCTGTATTGGTTTGATTAGAATATTGCTTCATGTTTAGAATTAGAAATTAGATGTAAGTTTGTTCTTGTTTTTAATTTTTGTTTCTTACATAGAAGAAATGACACATGAGGTAAATAGTATCCAATTTTTAATCTGTTGCGTTATAACTGTTGTAGATTTAACCATATCTCTTGCAAGTTCAGCTGTATCTTGCTTAAGCTTCCTTCCTATGCCTAACTTTATCTTTTCCATGCTGAACTCCACTTTTGGTGTGTGGAACTGCATCCTTTCCAGCACATGATGACGTCCTGGACGGCAGAATCCTCATCTTCTCATTCCCAGTCTCCGTCACAGAGCTTGTGATGAGAACATGAACGTGCTGTATTGAGTTGCACAGTTGGAAATTCAGAGAGCACAGGGTTGACACGTGGCACGGAGGTCAGGACCACGCATAGCGGACAGATCCATCACCATTTCCTCCTCGTTGCTATGGTCAAATGCCAAACAGGAAACAACTTGAAGGTGGACCGGTTTATCTTGGCTCACAGTTTATAGGGATACATCATACCATGGGGCAGAAGGTCCATGGGGCGACAGGAGCAGGAAGTGGTTGGTCGCACTGAGTCTTCAGGAAGAGGCAGAGAGAGAAATGAATTCGGTATCGTTCTTCACTTTCTTCCTTTTATCCAATGTAAGACCCTAGCCTGTGAGCTGGTGTCACCCAACTTTAAGGGGAGGTCTTCCTTCCTCATGGATATAAAAGCACCTTCACAGACATAACCAGGGATATGTCCATGGTGATTCTCAATCCAGGCAAGCTAGCAGTTACGATTAGCCATCACAGAGATTCTTAGGAGTAGCAAGAAAGAAAATAAACATTATCCATATGATTTAGAATTTGATGCAATCACCTTTGGGCAAACCTAACCATTTTGTATTGTGTCCTCATTTACAGAACATGGATGATTGGGTCATACTTATCTGTCAGCCCTGCCGTTTGTCTCAATCGGGGAAATTATGGACACCAATGAGATAAAATGTGGACGTTCTTGACATGTTTTGAAATGATTTGCAAGCAATACAGCCTACAAATAATGGGCTGTGATTGACAGCGATGGCGTCAGTTCCCCTGAGGTCAGAGAAACTCTCAACTGCGTCTTCTTTGAATCTTCTTGCTAGGAAAATGTATCCAATGAGCATGCGCGGGCCAGAGGGTGCCTGTACTCTAGATCCTGGCCATCCAGCCATTCAATCGGTAATCAGCTAGTTTGAGGGTGATGTGACTGGGTAACTTATTACAGGGTGATGGAACATATACAGAATTTATCGCCTCATGTCCTAGTGAATGGGAAATATGGGCAAGCCCGTTCAGTAACTCCCTGTAATCATCTCTGAGGCAATACATTAGTCGCCTCGCTGGAGGTGCAAGCCGCGTGGATCATTTGTCACTGGGAGGTGATGTTCTCTTCTCTTTTTCTCCTTGGCCCAAGAATGTGATCGATTCCAGGGAGGGCAAGCTTCTGGATTGCTTTTCACCCTCCCAGACCTTGGCCTCGACTGAGATTCCGAAGCCTGGGACGCAGTCAGGTTCATTTACTGCAGATGGTGCCTCAGACACACAACGGAAAGCTGGACTGCTCATCTGCATATTGCGTCAGCTCTGCAATCTGCAAAAAGTTGGCTTGAACTTGCAGTGGGAATTAAGTAAAAGCAAACAGCAGAAAGCGAAGAAGATGAATAGGGCTGCGTGTGGACTGGTTCCATTAAAAGCAACTCCGAGACTTACATTTCCATTTTGAATACCCATCAATAATTCAGCTCGCGAGGAAAATAGACAGCCTCCTGTTTTGTCTTTCTTAGGATGAGATTGTTCTGAAGCGGTTAAAGTTTTATTTTTGTTCAGCCCTATGGAACAAATCCTGTGCTTTTAAACGTGTGCCAGGCAAGCGCACGATAGCCTCAACTAAAAATAAATCCTCCATGAATCTTTCTGAAAAAAAAAAAAATCCTTTATTCCGGGAGAGCATGTGATACCTGTGTTTTAAGGAGGTAGCTACAAATTGCCTGATATATTTCTAAATTCTGTAAGTTAGGCCAGTGACGAGATCTCCACGGGACACGGGCACCAGTATGCTGACAGTCATTGTCCTCTCAGCCAATGCATGAGAAAAGTTCATGTCATCTTCAGGCATGCAGGTCATGTCATCAGGGACTTCTCTGGACCTTCCCTTCCCTGCCTTCTACTTGCGTCTCACTGAGGCTTTTGATCCATTGCAGTTGTCATACACTTTCAGGTTGTACCTCTCTTGAGGTTGTCTTATTGGTTTGGCTGATCCATGTGCCCCCACTTAAAAATTATTGTTGTGTTCATGTGCCCCGGCATACAAAGGAGGTCAGAGGACAAGTCTGTGGAGTCAGTTCTCTCCTTCTGTCTTTGTGTAGGCTCTGGGACTAGAACTCTGCTCATCAGGCTTGCACAGTAATTGCTTTACCTGCTGAACCAGTGTGTGTATTCCTGAACCAAATATGGTAGCCAGTTGGAAGTGCTCAGACTGGTTATGCCTTAGTTTCATGACTTCATAGAATCAACTGAATGGAGTCCATTGTATATAACCCCCACAGGCTTACATTCAGGTAGATTTCTTTCCAAAGAAGAAAGGACCATTATTGCTGAAGAGTATTGAACGAATAATGAATGAAAAAGCCAGCCAGTCAACTAACCAACAGAGCACAACTTCCTATTGGGGCTCAGGATGGGAAGATGTTTGGTACCAGCATTCATTTGTATCCTCTGTGTGTGCCATAGTAATGTTCCTAGTAAGGCTGCCAAGCTCAGATCGCTGGGAAAGAACACAAAGGCACACACACCTCCTCTCTGCTTAAAACTCCCTCCCCAACCCTCCCCCCACTTACGTCTCTCCCACCAACCACACCTCCCTGAGTGTTGGCTGTTTAATCCATTCCTTTAAATGGGGCCATTCTACTCAACCCAGAATGTTATAACTCTGATTGAAAAGCAATACAGAGTCCTTACAAAATAAGTAAAAAAATCCTTAAAAATTATTTATTTTTGTGTGCGTGTACATGCATGTACATTTGCGTGTGCATGTGCACATGTGTGCATGTGCATATGTATACATGTCTGTGTATACATATGTGCATCACAGGCCTGCAGGAGTTTGTGGTGGTCAGAAGAAGCCATTTGATATCCTGGGACTGGCATCACAGGTGATTATGAGCCACCATGTGAGTGACAGGCACTGAACCCAGGTCCTCTGTAAGAGCCGGAAGTGCATTGCATTTTGCCAAACTGAAAAGCACCAGTGATTCCGATATGTTCAAGAAAAATAGAAAGTTCCTGGGTTTACAGGAGCATCTGGAAGTGGAGCAGATTGCAGGCTTGCTTAAAGAGATCCTGGCTTTAAGAGTGCTTACATTTTTAAATACTAAACTGAGAAAGAGGAGAAATGGTTACATTAAATTTTAATGTCAGGAAAATGGGCTGTCAGGAGGGGAAGGCTCTGCAATGTAATGTGAGCTCATTCTGACTTTAAATGCTTCCCAACTGCCCACAGGAACCGTCATGGATCTGTCCTGTCTAACTCGTGAGGGAATGAGGGAGATGGCCGAAGAAAGGGGAAGCTGGGAGCCACGTCTTTAGGACACTGCGTGCTTCTGAAGCAAATGGGGTTTCTTCCAAAGCCCAGAGATTTGTGTGTGTGCCTTAGTGCTGGGATTTTCATTTTGTCCTTGGGGAGAAGGTTTTAAGAAGGATGAGGAAGTCCTGCCAAGTGTGAAGAAGGGGGCTCTTTGTAGTTTAATACTGTGGGCCAATTTTAATGAAGCTGGATCAGGAGAGGTCTGTAGATTTGTGTGTGTTTATGTGTATGCATATGTGTATGTGAATACATATGTATGTGCTTGCCTATAGGAAATCTTGAAAAGCATACATGCACACACACACATATACAAACACACAGGTACATATATAAAATATCAAGGCTGCATCTGTATAGGGAATTGGTTGAAATTTCTCTTGAGTTGGCCAGTTAGCCTGCCATATGCAATGGCAAACAAGAGAACAAGAGACCCTGTCTCAAACAAGATAGAAGGCCCAGACCAACACCTGAGGTTGTCCTTTGGTCTGCAGCACACACACACACACACACACACACACACACAAGCGCGCGCGCGCACCAGCACTCACACATGGGACCGTGAAAGCACACACACAGATGCACACACACACACATACACACATGCACGAGAGCACATAAGCACACATACAGGTAAAAATGTTCTCAGAGCCTCTGTTTCTGCATCCATTGAGCCAATAGCAAAATCAACAGTGCTAATGACATATCTCACACCGATGGTGGCAATGGTCCTGCCTCTCACACTTGTCACACACACACAGTCATTTAGTTACATTTAAAAAGCTGCTCCTTTAAAACAGGGAATTGTAGAAATAAGAAGCCCTGTCACCATTCACAAGTGACCTTTCTGTGTTCTCTCCGCTTTGTCCAGACTGTTTTTATAAGCATTCATTCATTTGTTCACTCCATCGCTAAGTCGCTTGAGAAACATGGAACATCTATTTGTCGTCTGTCAGGCACTAGGGTTCATTAGGGATCAAGACAGAGAAAGCCAAGCTCACATAGAACCAACCCCTGGCCCCCGTGAGCACCAAATTTGAATCAACAGCAAGCAAGCTAAAAACACCAGGCAATCGGACAATCAGATCCATGACCACAGCTATGGTGTTATTCAGAAAGGAGAGTGCTGGGGAGGAGATTTCTGTCTAGATTTAAAGGGACATACTCAAATGCAAACTGTGCACTTTCATTTAGTTCCATTTTTAACAAATCAACCAAAGAACATAACTTTGAAACAACTGGGGAACTTCAAATGCAACCTACACGCTGGATGGCATAAGTCAGGCTGTGGAGCTAGCTGGGGATATGGCTTCATAGGAAAGCACACGGACTACTCTTCCTGAGGACCTGAGTTCAGGTCCCCGCATCCACCTGAGGTAGCATCACTGCCAATTGCACAAACCAGAAGAGGGCTTGTGAGGCTGTGAGCCGCCTGATATGGGTACCGGGAACCGAACTCAATTCCTCTGCATGAGCAGGAAGAGCTTGCTTTTAACCTCTGAGCTGTCTCTCTCACCCTGGTCATCACTACTTCTGGGAGCATGTATGGTACATTTCATGTTACTGCATTTAATTGTACCTATCATGTGTGTGCTTATCGCTATAATCAGAGCCTGTGGCGTCTTCTCATTGTTGCTGAGGTAAGGTAGGAAACTGAAAGATGAATGACGCAGTCTGTCTTAAAAGACGTAATGAGGGCTTTGCATGATGGGAGTTGGGGTCTGACTACTCTCCTATACCGTGTGCTCAGTTTGAAATGGGAAATGGAGGGGCGTGTCAGATCAGGCTTCCTAAAGGAGATAGTCTAGCTATGGATCTTAATTGGTAGGCCTTGAGGCTTAGTACAGATGAAGTAGGATTTTGTCTCAGCAGATAAAGGTTCTTGTTGGCAAGGCTGAGGACCCTAGTTCAGTCCCCAGAATCAACATGGTGGAAGGAGGTGACTGAAGTTGCCCTCTGACCTCTATATGTAGAACACAGCCTGTACCCACCTCCCCCTCAATCTTTTTGTTGTTTGTTTGATTTTGTGCGTTAAGAATGAGCTAATTTGTATCTGGCACGGTGGTGGATTGAAAATGCTTGACCTAGGGAGTGGCACTATTAGGAGGTGTGGCCTTGTTAGAGAAAGTGTGTCACTGTGGGTGTGGGCTTTAAGACCCTCATCCTAGCTGCCTGGAAGTCAGTCTTTTCCTAGCTGCCTTCAGAACAAGAGGTAGAACTCTCAGCTCTTCTAGCCTTACATTTGCCTGGATGCTGCCATGTTCCTGCCTTTATGATAATGGACAGAACCTCTGAAGCTGTAAGCCAGCCCCAATTAAGTGTTGTTCTTATAAGAGTTGCATTGGTCATGGTGTCTGCTCACAGCAGTAAACCCTAGCTAACAAGTGCACCTTTAAAGATTTTTAAATTACTTTTATTTATGCGTGTGTGCACATGTGTGTGTATGTGTAGTATGTGTGTGTGTGTGTGTGTGTGTATTTGTGAAGGTGCCTATGAAAGACAGATGAGGACATTGCCCCCTCTCTTCCCCCTCCCCTTACCCCCTCCCCAACCACCCTGTGGATCTGGAGTTACAGGTAGGTGTGGTCGACTTCTTTGGAGAGCAGCCATGGCTCTTAACTGCTGAGTCCTCTCTCCAGCCCTGTATTCCATTTCTGTCAGCTGCAGCTCAAGTCAAGCATCTTAACTGTGGTCCCCCGGCAGACAGTGTGCTCCACAGAGTGTGCAAGAAACGACTATGTGGGTGGATCCTTGAACCACCAAAGCTTTCCTCCGTTAGCTCTCTACACCAGATACCCTGAACATGTTTCCTAGAACAAATTCCTAAGTCCAACTCCATGTGATGCTGATAAAGAGAGCAATGTTAGAGGACAGGCTGCCGAAGTAGACGAAAATGACTGGTGAAGTCTGTATTTTCAAGATGGATTACTTTAATAGACCAAACCCTGTGAAGACCTAGAGACTTAGAAATGGTTAGATACATTCTTTCTCAGATGGGCATGGTGCTATATTCCTGAAATACCAGCAGCCTAGAAGGCTGAGGCAGGAGGATTGCTACAAGTTCAAGGTCAGCCTGGGCTATATAGCCTCTGTGTGTGTGTGTGTGTGTATGAATTCCCATTAATTATAAAGAATTTCCAACATACACACCACCACATGCCTATGAACCTCCCCACATGCCTATGAACCTCCCCACATGCCTATGA
>NW_021604638.1:4207667-4208132 GCF_004785775.1 Grammomys surdaster | reverse complement strand
CCTATGAACCTCCCCACATGCCTATGAACCTCCCCACATGCCTATGAGCTGGACTCAGCTTTCAGCACTCATGGTCAATGTGGTTTTTATCTAACACAGTCTCTTTCCTTTCCTTCCTTGACTGCTGAGTTATTTTTAATCAATCTTGTGTGTCTTATTACTCGTAACTGTCAGCATTTTTTTTTGGCATGTCAAACTTTTCACATAGTCATCATGACATAAAACAGACAATTCTTCCGTTTTTACAAACTACCAGTGTTTATTTGATACTTTTTTTTTTTTTTTTGAGATGAGGGTCTGCTATGTAGGACTGGTTAGCCAGGAACTTGATCTGGAGACTCAGGTGACCATGAACTTGCTGTGGTCCGAAGCCTCTGCCTTCTGGGATTACAACTGGGCACTACTACACTAGACTCATTCTCTCTCTCTCTCTCTCTCTCTCTCTCTCTCTCTCTCTCTCTCTCT
>NW_021604638.1:4179581-4207657 GCF_004785775.1 Grammomys surdaster | reverse complement strand
TCTCTCTCTCTCTCTCTCTCTCTCTCTCTCTCTCTCTCTCTCTCTCTCCCCCCAATTATTTTTCTTTTGCCCAATCAGAATCCAAACAAACTCAACACGTCAACAATTAAACCAATGTCTTCTAAATCTGCTTAAATGAGGAAATTCACTTCCCTCTCTCACCTCCCAAATCTTGCAATTTGTTGACTGGAGAGGCTTTTTTTTTCTTTTTAAATGCCTGCAGCAGGGAAGAACTCATGGAGTCATTACTGAAGGGGTTTTATTCAGGAGGCCTGTGCACATTTCTGAGCATGCTCAGTTAACACCAAGGAGTACATGTTTGAAAGATTAAAGTGACAGCCACTCTCAGTTTGCTCCACACAGTTTAGCTGGAAATAAAGGAATGGATACTTTGAAGGTGTATCATCATAGGAGTTTAGCACTGAAGGGACTCGTCTTGATGACTCAGTGGCTAACACACCCTGCCCCATCTCTTCCAGTTCTATCTTTGGCCAAAGTGAGTTTCTTCAAGCTTCTGGGATCTGCCATTTGTCCCAGGACCTTGGCTCTTCAGAGCAGAAACTGGGATCCAAGAGAGAATACTGGGGACAAGGTTTTTAGCCATCCATAGCTGGCCTTTGCCAGTTCCCTCTTCAGAGGTCAGAGATGGCAAATATGCTTTTTCTGCGCCAGAACACTCATAATGCTTTGTAAAGCTATCATCCATTTAAATTTACGGTTACAAATTCTTGTTTAATGTCTTCGACTCAACATTTGAATCTATCTTTTAAACCACAATTTCAAATTGTGTCAACGTAATTGAATATTTAGCTTATTCTTCAGTTCTATCGATGTGATTGGCAAATAAAAATTATATGTATTAGAGTGTGCAGAAGCATGATTTAAAAAAAAACAGACCTGTCTGTATATGTCTTCATGTGTTTGTGTGTGATTGTATGTGTGCACATGACTACATCTCAGCAAGCATGTGGAGGTCTGGACACAATCTTGATGCTGGTCCCCACCTTCTACCCACTGCCACATGCAGCAGACAGCTAGTCCTTGAGCATCATGTCTTACCTCCTGCCTCCCCCACGGGCACTGATATTACAGGTGCACAAACCATATCTTGTGGTATGTGCTCTGGATTTGAACTCAGTACCTCACACTCACACCCGCCGGTCATCTCTGCAGCTCAAGCGTGACATTTTGTCATGTGGTGACATTTTGATGTGTGTTTGTTATGAAATGATCACCATGCCATTCCCTCCGATGCTTATGTCTGTTTTTCTTCGATGGTTAGACCACTAGAAATCTACTATTTTTAAAAGATTTTACTTCTGTTTATGTACATGTGTGTGCCTGTGCATGCAGGTGTCCAAGGAGGCCAGAAGAGGGCGCTATACACCCCTCCCTCCCGCACTGTGGTTATGGGAAGTTGTTAAGTCACCCAGTGTGTGTGCTGGGAACTAAACTCAGGTCCTCTGCAAGAGCTCTTAACCACTGAGCCAATTCTCCAGCCCCTCGAGATCTACTTTTATCAAATTTAAGATAAACAATTTGTTATTATTAACTCTAGTCATGATGCTGAAGATGAAGCCCCAGACTTTATGCTATAATATTATTCATATTTATGCATATGAGTGGATATGGTTGGGAATATATGTATACAAATGTGTCTAAATATTACCATTTTCATGCATATATTATCTTTATATGTATTATTATTAATCATACTGGTAAATATGTATGTGTGAAAATAGAGTGCTGATGTTCTTTTTTGCCCTTATAATGTGTTCCGCTCAAGACGCATGGCTCAATTACTGCATTTTAAAATCGTTTAAAATAATTTCTCTCAGGGGAGGTGGGAACGAGGCTTAAGTTTGATGCCTGGAACCTATGAGGTGGAGGGAAAGAACTGACTCCTGAAAGCTGTCACCTGATCCTCACAGGAGCTTGGCTTGCCCGTCACCCCTCTCACACAAAAACAAATACTATCTCTCACACAAAAAAATAAATGTAAAAACGTTTCCTTTATTAACCCTCCAAACTATACCTGTTAGGCTGATGTGTTTACTTCATTTCATTTTCATTTTAAAGGTTGTTTGAAAAAAAATTTTTTTTTTTTTGGTTTGGTTTTTCGAGATAGGGTTTCTCTGTGTAGCCCTGGCTGTCCTGGAACTCACTCTGTAGACCAGGCTGGCCTCGAACTCTCAAACTCAGAAATCTACCTGCCTCTGCCTCCCAAGTGCTGGGATTAAAGGCGTGCGCCACCTCCGCCCGGCCTGTTTGAATTTTCTTAATTTTTTTTTTTTTTTTGCTTTATAGTGATGAAACTTCAATAAAGTGTTCATTTAGGCCGGGCAGTGGTGGCACACGCCTTTAATCCCAGCACTTGGGAGGCAGAGGCAGGCGGATTTCTGAGTTTGAGTCCAGCCTGGTCTACAGAGTGAGTTCCAGGGCAGTCCGGGCTCTACAGAGAAATCCTGTCTTGAAAATCCAAAAAAAAAAAAAAAAAAAAAAAAAGTGTTCATTTAATTCCATCAGAATCTTGATTTATTTCCTGCCTTGTCTTATGGTTGGCCTTATCTTGCCACTGACCACTAATACAAGAAGCACACGTGATACACATGTTTATAAGGCCCGTTCTTCAGATAAAGCACGGATGTTAACACACATTCCACACTTTGCTTTTGATGTATTCCAGGGGTCACTTCATGGAAGCATTTGGATCACCCCGTTTCTTCACAATCACCCAGAATTCCACAGTGCAGACATTCCATTGCTTAGTAAATAAGCTGTCCACTCTGAGCATTGAGGATGGCTCTAATCTGCTTTGCAAATCGGGTTGCAGTGGATGGTTCTGGGTGTTGTCAGGATCTGGAGTCCTCTAGACAGGAAGCCTCCAGGCACATCTGGGAAGGATCAATCGGCCACTGGGATTTATTTTCAAAGTGTTATTAATTGCTGTGGAAGACCCATCTTCATGGGGGTGGGGCCATTCTCCCTTCTGGGATCCAAGACCGTATAAAGAGGAGAAAGTGAGCAGTAGATCAGCCCCGGCACATCACTCTTGACCTGCGCTTCAAGGCCCGCTGTCTTGACATCCCTGCTGGGATGGGGTGTGAACTGTGAGCCGGGGCAACCCCTGTCTCCTTCAAGTTGGTTTGATCAGGGTATTTTTTGTCACAGCAAAGGAAAATATAAAAACACTAAGCCTGTTTGCTTTTGTGGAGTTTGTCACGTTTTGGTGGATGTGCCTTTCAGGTAGTTTCCTGAAGACGCTGAGCCAGGTCAAAGGTTAGGTGCGCCGGCATCTGAAAGCCGCATGCGGCATCTCACAGACCATTTTGTGTTCCACCCAGCGGTTTATCAACATTCTTCATTCCCCACAGCAACACCGACAGACAGATCATTTCCGCCACGCTGATACTCAAGCGGTACTTTAATCCAGCGTGTCAGATTGTCAGAGCGATCTCAGCAAAGCAGAGCTCTTAAGGAACACCAGGCTATGCTGATAGAAAAATTACGCACTAGAGGGCGGTGGCAGACACGGAGGACTTCTCTGGAGGGACCCCAGACCATCAGAGGCAGCTTCTACAAATCAGTCTCTCTCCCTGTGGAACACGTTTCAATGTCAGGGCAAGATGATTGCTGCTGATGTGTGTGACACCAGCCAGCTCCAGGGAAGCCACGTGTGGGGCAGCTTAGTCTCTGTAGTCTGTTAGTCACGGGGCAAAGAAGCCACAAAAGCCAACTTCCGTTTTGGAGTTCTCTCTGCTTAGTATGCTGACAGACATATCATACCATACCATATCATATCTGTTTTAAATAAGTAAACTAAACAAACCAGGCACACGCTTGTGGCAGCATCAGAGTGCTTTCTTTAAAAGGGGAGCTGGGCTGGGAGGATGGCCCAGTGGGTAAAGCTGCTAAGCCTGATGGCCCAAGTTATGTTCCCCAGAACCACATGGTGGAAGGAGAGAGACTCTTGAAAGCTGTCTTCTGACCCCTGCATGCACACCATGGTGTGTGCACACCTGAACTTGCATGCATGCCCACGTGCACGCACAAGCATAATAAATGATAAATAGATGATAGATAGGTAGATAGATAGATGATAGATAGATACATGATAGATAGATAGATAGATGATAGATAGATACATGATAGATAGATGATAGATAGATAGATGATAGATAGATACATGATAGATAGATAGATAGATAGATGATAGATGATAGATAGGTAGATAGATAGATAGATGATAGATAGATGATAGATAGGTAGATAGATAGGTGATAGATAGATACATGATAGATAGATAGATAGATGATAGATAGATAGATACATGATAGATAGATAGATAGATAGATGATAGATAGATAGATACATGATAGATAGATAGATAGATGATAGATAGATGATAGATAGATAGATAGATGATAGATAGATGATAGATAGATAGATGATAGATAGGTAGATAGATAGATGATAGATAGATGATAGATAGATAGATAGATGATAGATAGATAGATGATAGGTAGATAGATAGATAGATGATAGATAGATAGATGATAGATAGATAGATAGATGATAGATAGGTAGATAGATAGATGATAGATAGATGATAGATAGATACATGATAGATAGATAGATAGATGATAGATAGATGATAGATAGATGATAGGTAGATAGATAGATAGATGATAGATAGATGATAGATAGATAGATAGATAGATGATAGATACATGATAGATAGATAGATGATAGATAGATGATAGATAGATGATAGATAGATAGATAGATAGATAGATGATAGATAGATGATAGATAGGTAGATAGATGATAGATAGATAGATAGATAGATGATAGATAGATAGATAGATGATAGATAGATGATAGATAGGTAGATAGATAGATGTAAGCAAGTCAGAAGGCAGCATGCCTGAAGAACGTCTTCACAGCTGAGAGTCGGAGAGTCCAGATGCCCTGCTGATTCTTTCCCTCTTCCGCATCCTTTTCTATGCTGGGCACAAAGCCCTGGCACCAGGTACCACTGAGCCCCACCTCTCGCCTCGCTCTTCTTACGAGCCGACGTTGAGCATGCTATGTGATATTTAAAGTCTATTTGCATTTCTTCCTGTGGGCCATCTGTTTGGCTCTACCATTTATTTTTTTCAGGAGGATTGTTGAAGGTTCATTTTTTCCCCCTCCTTGTTTCTACTTATGCCTTCGGGGATTAATCCTTTAGTCCAATTTGCTCACAACTCCCCCGATTTGTCATTTTTATTTTTACTTTGCTCGTAGTGCAAGCATTTATTTCTAAGCAGTCAGACTCACCAGGCATTGCCTTTCGGTGTGTGTCTGGGTTTTAGCTTACACTTAGCAAACCCCCTCTGCGAGTCACAGAATTTTCCTCCTAACAGTTGTGTTTCTCATTGTCTCTTGACATATAAACCTACCATTTGGAAATTGTCATGTACAGTATAAGAATTAAAGTTAATTGTATCTTTCTCTTTATTACAATGCAACTCTTTCAACAGTGGTATTAAAATGGTCACCTTTGTCCAATGCTGTGAATACTGAGGGTTTTTTTGCATTCAAACTGGGCTAAATAATTGGACTCACATTTGAGTTCCTCCTCGGTTCCATTGTTCTATGCCTATACATAACAATGCCATGATATTTCATTTTAGAAACCTTGCTTAGGTGTGATGGCTAAATTGGCTGTAAGCTTGACACACCTGGGAAGAGGGAGCCTTATTTTTGGAATTGCCTCCATTAGATTGGTCTGTGGGTATGGTATCTCTCTGGGCATTTTCCGGAGTGCTGACTGATGTAGGAGGGTCCAGCCCACCATAGGCAGTACTATCCCTCTGTAGGTAGGTGGTACCATCCCTCCACGGGTGGGCCTGGGATGTATGAGAAAAGCCATTGAGTGTGAACCTGAGAACAAGCCAGTGAGCAGCATTCCTCTCTTGTCTCTGCTTCAAGCTCTGCCCTGAGTTCCTGCCTTAGCTTTCCTGATGGCCACTGTAACCTGTGAGCAGAGTTGAACCCTTATCGCCCAAGCTGCCTTTGGTCATGGTGTTTGTCACAGCAACAGAGCAACATTGTTTCAGTATGCGGCAAGACCAGCCGTTTTTCATCTCTCTGCTATCCTGATTCCTTCTGCTTTTTATCTATGCTACGTGAATGTCTCAATGCCCTTATCTAGTTCTAAGAAAAAAGCACTCACTAGATCAGTGTTTAATTAAGTTACTGAGAGTGGATCTTTTTATGCCCTGTGCCTCCCATGAAGCCCTGCCTTTTCTTTTGCTCAAGCTCATCTTGTGTCTCTCGGGAGGGCTTTGGAGTGTTCTTGATAGCTCCTGCACTTCTCCTGCCAAGTGCGTGTTTACTCATTCACTCATTTTTATCCCCGACCTCTCGCTGTCTTCTCTGAACCAGATTTCCTTGAGTACTACATGTCTGAAGGCCACTGCTCCTGGATGTTGATTTTATACTTGCTACTTTTTTAGGTGATCTAACCACTCATAGACAGCTTCAACTAAGGATTTTTAAGGTTTTTCCAAATATATAAATATGTCATCTGAAAGTAGGCATAGCTTTGCCTGTTTTTCAAAAACTCATTTTTCCTTATTATGCCACAATTTTCGAAGCCACAGATGAAAACAGTAATTATTATTTACTTCATAATTTTATTGTGCACATAAAGTGATTATGTAAAATATGTAAAATGCCTGGAACTATGCCTGGATTGCAATAATCCCCTAATTAATGGTACAGTTATTGAGTATACAGAGGATATATAATATACAAACATGCATAGAATGCATGTGAACATATATAGAATACATATGAATGTATATTCTCTCTCTATAGGAATATATATGTAGAGTATATGTGAACACACATATATATAAACTCATGTTTGATAGAATGAAAGCTATAGAGTTAAGCAGTTCTTCCTAATAGTAAGCATTTACACACATTTAATTTGGAATTATTATGCATGATAAAATCACTTTCTGATTAGTGCTTGAAATGTTTTGATATTATTTAAGTGCTATCCTCACAGCATTTTATCAATGCCGTATATCATTTGTTTCTATTTCATAGTTTTCTTGAGATTAGAAATAAATAAATATGCACTATTATTTAATTATGTCATGTATATTTAAACAAAAAACATACAATGTGTGAACAACTTTCATTGGTTATAATCCTTGTATTTTAAGACTTTGTTTCTTAGGACATTTCTGTTGATTCTAGGTTGTGTCTTCAGTCACACTTTCTCCCATTTCTAGAATTTTCCCCATGGAGTTTCTTATTTCAATCATGAGTTGTTAACCATTTTCAGGGGGTAGTGCTGATGTTATCACAATGTAGTTAGAATTTGGAAATGTCGGGTACAGCAAGGATGGAATTAGATCCATGGTGCATGCAATCCACAATAACTTAGTGCCAAAGCTTAAACACTGTCTCTAATTAAAACCTGCCCATTTCTCTGATGGATCCTTAAGTCACCAGAGCCAGTACCCCATGGCTTTACTCTATGTATCCTTATATCGAGAGTAAGTGGGCAGTCTATTTGTGTCTCCCCAGATGTGACTCCCAAAAACTGTGTCTTTAAGAAATTTAGATTGGGCTGGTGGCATGGCTCAGCAGGTAAAACTGCTCAGTGTGTAAGCCGGGCGTCGTGAGTCTGATCCTGGAACCGACGGAAATGTGGAAGGAGAGAACTGACTCCACAGAGTGTCGGGAAAATTTAAAAAGGGCCTACACAGCGGCGCAAGCCCGCCGCCGTGGCGGGTCCCACATTAGGGAGGGAGATCCTATGGTTCCAGCGGCCTGAGGGCCTTGGCGGCGGCAGGCCCCAGTAACACGAGGAAGTCCTTGGTTCCAAAAAGATTTATTGTCATGACGGATAATAGATGGATCTAGGCGTACCCCCCAAAAACTCAGGGCAGTCCCGAGTTATATAGGGAGGGAGAAAGGGGGAGGATTGGGGGAGGATCTGGGGGAGGAATGTTTAATTTTCTCTGCCCTCTGGCCTTCATTAGTATGTAAATCTCTAGGGCCTGAGGCCTATAGCCTGGCCTATGTGACTCTATGGAAATGTGGCTGTTTTCAGGATCCTAGATGATGGGAGGTACCGAACTCCTGCCGGTTCTCACGTAGAATTCCATGGAGAATCTCGGGGTTCTAAGTACCTGCTCAACCATGACCCAGGATACCCTTATGCAGTCCCATAACAGAGTTGTCCTCTGATCTTCTTCACACGTACTCCATGACACGCATGCATGTTCCCCACCCCTTTCTACCCCCCCACAATACGATGATAATAATAATAATAATAATAATAATGTTGTTTTTAAAGAAAATAATCATACTTTGTAAAGCATGCTTCTCCCCTGCTCTGCTTTGCTAATTGACATAGTTTGTGAGTTTTGGAAGAGCCATCTGTGTGCTATAACTAGAACAGTATATTTTTCTTCTTCCAAATGTCTGATGAGTTAAAAGATCCCAGGGTCCCTAGCATAACGGCCCACAGCATGTGCTTAACGCTAGAAATGGCTGCGTGTCTCCACTCAAGATGGGGTCAAGAAGAAGGACAAAAGGAGTATAAGGGAACGAGAAAAGGTGAAAACTCACGGCTTAGGAGAAGTAGAAGCACAAGCTAGGACAGAGCCATTCAGCCACACGAGGGGTCTCTGACCCTGCTGGGCTTCCGTTTAATGGCGTCACTAGAGTTTGAATCTGAAATGTCTCCCATTGGCTCATGGTTTGAACGCCAAGTCGTCAGCTGTCAGTTTTGAAGAGGGAGTGGGGCAGGGAGAGGTGGGGCGCACTCTTGTCTGTGGGAGGTCCGTGGTGTGTTCTGTACTGCAGGAAAATAAGACAATGACAACTGCACAGAGGCCAGGAGTGTCAGTGCCCGAGGTGCACAGAAGGGAGGGATCATAGCAAAGCCAACAGCCATTTCTCCATCTGTTTATCCATGAGGGTCATCTGATAGATCTTAGGCATCATAGACAAATGGCTATGGTCACCAGTGAACCAAATATAAAGCCTCTGCTTTTATGGATGGTTATCCTCTCTCTCTCTCTCTCTCTCTCTCTCTCTCTCTCTCTCTCTCTCCCTCCTCGCCTTCTCTCCTTCCTCCTCTTTCTCTTTCTTTATTCTCTCTCTCTCTCTCTCTCTCTCTCTCTCTCTCTCTCTCTCTCTCTTTCTCCCTGTCTCTTAAATTAAACAGGCAAAGAAAAACCTCTGGGAGGCTAGCCTAAAATTCGCTGTGTAACCCAAGATGAACTTAGACTTGTGACAATCCTCTTGCCTTAGACTCTAAAACTCTGTGATCACAAGGGTCAGCCAACATGCCCAGCAGGCTTGTGCGATTTCATGTAAGTTCAGCAGCAGAAACAAGGGCTCTGAAGAAGGATAGAATCAATGTGGGGGAAGAGAAGACCTCTGAAAGGCCTCTGCATGTACCACTAAGATTTGAAGAAGGCAGGAGAGTGAGGCAGAGTGGGGAAGGGTGTTTCAGATGATGGACCTACAAGCCCGGAGGCTGGTGTGTATGTGTACAGAAGCAGACATCGAAAATAGTGTATGGATGTCTCAGGGCCGGGGCAGAGTTTACTTGCTGTGAAATTAGGGCGGTTCTTTGGTTTCAGACTAAGAGTGATGTTACCTGGCTTATATACTTCTAAAAAGGACCCTCGTGGCTTTGTGTGAGGCAAGGGTTCCAGGAGAGAAGTGGAGAAAGTTGCACAGAGAGAGAAAGCTGACACTCCCAGAAAGTGGGTCATTGTTTACACTGGGATGCAATGCAGTGGATTGACAGAGCTAACGGGATACCATCAGGATGTTCCCTGGACCTGTGGATGCTGTGGTGTGAAGGAAAAGTCAACTCCCCTTCAGTGGCCTACTGTGGAGCAACGGTTTCACTGGTGGTGAGCTTTGAACTCTCAATCTTCCTGTCCCAACCTCCCAAGTGCCGGGAGAACAAGCATGCTCTATCGCACCTGGCTGGAAATGATAATTAAAACCTCTTTATTTCGACGTTTTTTTCTATGATGATACACACATCCTTCAGAATGGTAATCCTACTTTGACAGGTTTTTTTAACCTAAGATAACAAAGGGTGTGTTCGAAGATTTAGCTACAGATACGATATGATGCTTAAATAAAAATGGACTTTCTCAGAATCATAGAATTTAGGGGTATCAAGAGTAAATACCCCCCGGCAATGGGCAAAGAGACACCTCGTTGGTGGTAGTATTCCTTTAATTTTTATTTATTTATTTTTTAAGATTCATTTATTTTATTTGTATGAGTACACTGTAGTTGTCTTCAGACACACCAGAAGAAGGCATTGGATCCCATTAGAGATGGCTGTGAGCCATCATGTGGTTGCTGGGATTTGAACACAGGACCTCTGGAAGAGCAGTCAGTGCTCTTAACCACTGAGCTATCTCTTCAGCCATGGTGGCATTGCTCTTCTATCAGTCAGGGGAGGACAGAGCTGATGGCAGGTCTTCGTTCACTGTAGCTTGATGCCTGGCTTGGTGGCCAAAGCTGTTTTATCCCTAGGATTCATACAAATCTAATCCAATCCAAGCAAATCCAGGCAGCACAGGTTTTGTAAGAGGAGAAAGACAGAGACTTGCATTCTGCCATGCCACCAGGTATAGGTGGGGAAGGATACGCACAGATCTGCCCTCGAACCCATGACACAAGTAGCCGTAGACACACAGAGTGCCACCTACCAGCACTCAGCACAGTCAGGGAGGAGAAAGACAGACAAGACTTTGGAGCACCAACTTATCCATAGTCCTGCCTTCCTGCCCATGGCACAGTTGGGCCATAGACACTGCTTGCAGCCACCCAGGAGCCCACGGCCAGCAACCACAACGAGCAAGTGTGTGGTAGAGCAGCTTGAGCATTGTGAAGAAAGATGGAGCTGGAGACTTGAGATTGGGAGGAGCAACCTGCTGTGAGTGGCCAGTGCCACCACCAGGTACCATGGTGAGATCCCAGCTGAAGACAATGTCTGTGTCTTCACAGCAACGCAGCAGCAGGGGTTGGTGTCAATGTCTGTGGCTCATGTTACCAGTAAAGGCTGCTGGGACCAGGGACCATGAGGATGTGCAGGGGCTTGTGCATAACTGGCCCTACCCCTCACTGGGGGCAGCACATGAAACAAGAAGGTCTAGGTCAGCCCAAGAGCAGGGTTCTCTTTCTATTTGGTCCTTCCTACTGGGTGTGGTTTTTGTTTGACATAGAGACAAAGGCTCATCTTGGACCAGGCTCAACTGTGCAATTCCCTGTCTTCTGGTACCTGAGACAGCAGAGCCTTTGAGGGAGGGCAAAGCAAGACAGACACAAACTCAGGTGGAGCAGCCTTGGGTAAAACTGGGCCTTTTCACTTCCTGCCTGCTTCAGAGCCTCCTCTCCATGCTTATTCACAAAGGTGATGTAATGTGGGACTTCAGAGCTAGACTCTAAAGTCTACCGTTAAACCCTGGCTAACCAAATATCCTTGGATTCTTCTTTTCATTCACACATCAAAAGGAGTGTTAAAATGTTGTGTATTACAGGAAGAATGTAAGGTTTCGATGGGTGGAATCTGTGAGATCTTAGAAGACAGTCACACAGCCGGCTGCCAAGTTGCTAGCTATGTCTCCGTCACCACCCAAGCCAACTCCATATCACAACCACCACAATCATCACCACCACCACCGTCACTACCACCATCACCACAACCACCACCACCACCACCATCATCATCACCACCATCATCATCACATCCTCCTCCTCCTCAATCACTATACCACCACTGTCACATGACCACCACAACCACCACCACCCTCCCATCAGTGATGGTCAGAAATAATGATCCTCTTTCAAAATTGTGTCTTAGATTCATATTATTTTATTTTTTTTAAAAAATATTGCCTGGAAAGGGTGGTGGCGGGGGCACAGAGTAGGACTCTGGTGATGGCTTTAAAGTCTGAGGGTCTCAGGGCTTTCTAGCTCTCTAACTGTACTGGAATGCTGATGATACCTTGTAAAAAGTCCTAAAAAGTTTCTTGTTCTTTCTGAGGGTAAAAAGCTGCTGGTTTAGGCAATTGATACCTATAGCCTAACAGCAGGAGATTAAGTAATGTAGCCTTTGTTCTATCTCAGCAGGAACTCTTTCAACCTGCTAGTCGCAGGAAGAAAAATGGACACTTAGAAAAGTGGTTGTAGTGTTTATTACTAAGTTGTAAAAAGTTTCCTATGACAGCTATCTAAGAGGGAAAGCAGAAAGATCCTGGGGGGGGGGGAATTCTTTTCTATCTCCTCTCACCTCTTTGTCCTCAGTACTTACACATCTTTCAGAATGCATGATCACATGTCACAAAGTTCATCACAAGTTCACACCAAAAATCAAATCATAAATTGAAATAGAAGTTTACAACAGAGAATGTTTACATGCATATCCATTAGGAGTAATTATCTGGCTAAACATCCATCACCTGTCTCAGATCCACAGGTTCACTGAAGGAATAAAACTATAACTAAGTTATCAATGAAGTTTTGTATAGATAATCTCAGCCAATATTTTATCTTCTGTCCTAGAACCTATAATAAATTGTTAGTTCCCTTTTGATGACCTTTGGTTAGTTGTTTTACGACCTCTTGGAATGTGCTCTGAGTAGGAGAAAGTCTGGTTGCTATCTAAGAGCAATTAACTGATGACACTTGGGAGACTGACAGAGTTCTCATTGCAGTTTTGACTATCAGAAAGGGACCTAATAGCAGTCCCACTATAAAAGAGCTTAATAATCATTGATATAATTTTAGGAACTCTTATAGGATCATCATTAAGACTTAAGAAGTCATCTATTTGTCTATATAGCATCACTACAAGATGGTACATCTTCGTGGATCTGCAGAGATCTGCTCCAAAGTGGTGTGCTATTGCTTAGTGATTGTTATATATGTTTAATAATAACAGGAAAAGCATATTAATAGCAGGAATCTTTCCTAAAATGAATCCCTTACAGCCTTGCTGAATAAGGAAGAGCCTGTCACAGATTATATAATAATCCAAAGCAGACCATCTTAGAATGATCACCTGCTAGTTAATAGCTTATCCCATCATGGCTCCTGACAAAATACCACATTGTAACCCGGCAGATGAGTCAGCATCTAGGAGTTCAGCGGCATCCTATCCACCATCAAGTCTTTACCGTTGGACATCCAGTGACTGCCATTGCTTAACAGCTAAAATGGTGACATGGCTTCTACCCATTCTGTTGCCCCATTCCCATTTAGTAGATCAAAAGGCACAAACATTGGTGTTTAATTTTTCAGAGTATTTGGGAACAAAACCATGGGGTCAGCATCATACACGTGTGTGTGTGTGGTGTGTGTGTGTGTGTAAGAAGTCTGCTTCTCATATTATAAGATAAGGCTTATAATATGATTAATACAGACCAGTGAGAGATGCAGACAGAAGGCTTTCCACGACACACACTTCAAGAGCTTAACTTGTTGATTCCCCTTTGTCTTTTTCCTTGTTTGGAATATAGATGTGATGGCTAGAGTTGCAGCAGCCGTTTAACTATTGTGAGGTGATCTTGAGGATGAAGCCATACACAAGGACTAGCCACACAGAGAAACCTGAGCATGCAATTCGAGTTCATCTTCTTCAGGCTCCACACTAAAATAAATAATAAATAAATAAAAACAAAGCCATGCATTAACCTATGCATTTTTCTTTGCCCCCTTACTCTTCCTGATCTAATAAACTTTATAAACTTTAAACATTTTGCCTGAAGCTTGGCATGGTGACCAGTGCCTGTAATCTGAACATTCAAAAGTGCTGCAGCAGGAGAATGTCAGTTTTGAACCCAGCCTGGGATATATAATGAGGCTCTGTCCTCAGCTCTCCACCCCCCCCGCCGAAAAAAATTATTTATTTTCCCATTGGATTGGTTAATACTAATGTTATTTTTTCATAGCAAAACACTTTCCTTATTTTTATAATCAATTAATAAATTAACCAGGTTAATACATTTATGTTAACAAACATGTGACATCACCAAGAATGTTATAAACAAGGTAACAAAGGAAGGCGATTCCTTTCTACTGTGTATAAACTCCAGCCAGTCTCAGTTTAAGGGTTTCCGTTAGATTGTGTATCCGCAGAAGTATTACACATACCCAAGTAGCGGTCCTCCAGGATATTAGTGACATTATGTGCACTTCATACCTAGTGGGAATTGGGCCTAAAATATGCTCCTTTGAGGGCATCATGATTTTTTAAAAGCCCCTCTTCCACTACAAAAAAAAAATCCATTTTCAAATGAGAAAGTGCGTTTAGATGATTGTCCCAAAACGAGTCATTTTCTGTGGAATATATTACTGTACATCACAAATGTCATTTGGAACCATCAACATCTGTGAGCGCATCTCAAAAGCACTTTAGTTCCAAAGCCATCAGCACACCTTCATTTCTGTATTTTTCTGCACTTTGCGGTCCCTTTCACCTCCTATGCTGTTTTAATGTCCATCAAGGAGTCCTGTTGGGAGTGGAAGTCAAGGGCTGTGGTTAACAACCGCCTCATCTCCAGAGAGTTCTCTGCCAAGTTCACGGGGTTATCCTTAAAGCTGAAAGACCGCCTACATGCTATTTTTAGTCTGAATGTTGCAAAAAAGGTGAATATACAGTGTTATTCTCAAGCTACTGGATTTCAGAAAATGAGCCTGGGTTTGGAGAGGCCTGGGAATTGTTTCTTACAGTTGTGGATACAATGATTCTCTTGCCCTTGTTTCCTTAATACCTGTTGCCAGTGGAGTAGTCATTTGTGGATTTCTCCAACATCACAGCTAAGTCCTTGATGCTCTCTTTAATGTCAAAGTTGGCACCATTCAAAATAGAACTCACGGCGCCATCAAGGGGCTCAGTGAATAAAGGAACTTGTAGCCAAACCCGACAGCTCAAGTTCAAGCTCTAGGACCCACATGGAAGGAGAGAAAGGATTTCTGCAAGTTGTCCTCTAACCTCTGTGGCATGCTGCCATCCACACACACACATGAACACACTAAATAAATGGATGAGTGAATAAATAAGTAATAATTATTTAAAAGTGTATAATGCATATCTTCATGAAAGGAGAAAAATCAAAGAAAACTTCCTAATTAAACAAAAAGCAATAGTCTTAAGATAATTCCATGGAGAATGGAACTAATCATTGCACAACTTTTAGCAGAGGGACCAAGAGAACACATAAGAGCCAATGCATGAGTGGCAATGTGAGCTGCCAAGGTCCACAGAGAGCATGCTCCCGAGCAGGAATAGCAGACAGAACACCTCCTTGGCCTGCCCAAGAAGTTTATGAAAAACAGGCAGATTTGTGGATTGAGAAAAGAGAGAGAACAAGGCAGAACTTACAAGTCCTGTGATCTTGTCCCTGCACTAGGGTTGGGCAGGAGGACATGCTCTGATTTCTGAACTGATGATTTGGATACATTGTGGAAAACGAATCAACATGGAGGCTGACTGCGATCAGGGAAGCTATTAGGAGACTGTTTCCACAATCAGCTGGGAAAGAGACCATGGCCTTCTGGTTGGAGAGCCCATGCAGACTGTTGGTGTACAGTGTGTAAGTTCAGCTGCATAGTCTGCAGGGGGTTTACAGACCTCACCTTTGTGCCTCTAGAATGGAAGGACTCCTGATTACACTGTGAAAGGTGTTGTCCTTGTTTCTGTTTTCCAAGTGAGGATGCTGGAGGCAAGAGGTTCAACAGTCACACGGAGTTACATAGCTGCAGACTCAACAGGGACTGAGTCCATCCTTAAGGACAGTGCTCTTGGGTGGCATGATCGTGACTTCTGGGGACTCAAGGCTGGTTTTCATGGGAGCAAGTAACAGGGAGGCATTTTGCTCCACATCCTGTTAAGTCTGATAGAGTCTGAGATGTTGTCTGTGAACACTTATGTAATATATTTGTGAATGAGTGTGCAGCTGTACTTGTGCACATATAGAGGTAAGAGGCCTTACAGGTCCTACTGAGTGACATCACATCATTCTGATGGTGATTGGGGCTCAGCACAGACATTTTGAATATGAACCTGTATATCAGTATTCAGAGCATAGCGTTCGTTCTGAGATTGGAAAACAACAATATTGCCTGGGTTCAGTTGGCAAGGCGCTTGCCGTGTAAACCTGAAGGCCAGAGTTTGAACTCCATGCTCATGTAAAATATGCCAGGCATGGGATATGTTCATGTAATCAGAACACTGAAGAGACAGATACAGGCAGGTTCTTGTCGATTACTGGCCTGTGAGGCTAGCCTCCTTGGAGAGTTTCATGCTAGTGAAAGACACTGTCCCCAAAAATGGCAGATGGTACCTAAGGAATGATGCTTGAATGTTGTCAATTAGTAGCAAACAGTGTTTGCATCCTGGTCTGGTTCCTTCCCTTTCAGTATGCCCCCCCCACATACACACATGTGCATATGCACATACACACACCTTTGGACACGAACACATACACATATGCACACACATGCACAATTATACATACATAAGAAATTGTTGGCCTTGATATTGGCACACTTCTTCCCTGTCAGCCTCTGGTATCTAGACAAGGCTTCTGAGAAGGAAAGATCACAGGATTGCTACAATCCCTAGACAAACGTCACTTTGGAGGACATTGTCTCCCCAGGTAACGGCAAGGAAGGCTCTGGACTTTTACACATGCAGCATGGTGCGGTGATGGATGCAGAGCCTGCCTCCTAATCTGGATGAGAGCTGTCCTTCCAGAAGCCTCTGTATGGATTATTTTGTAATCACACTCAGGCCATGTGGTCTCCTGAGTTCTCCCTGGCATATGCAGCTGACAGGCTGCAAGCAGAAGGCAGTGGAGAGAAAGCTGTTCTGTGCCTAGAGCCTGCTACAAAACTCCCAGACAAGCATGGTGCAGGCTGTGTTTCTCAGTGGGTCACTTGACCTGTGTTCAGCTTGAGCTGACTCCTCATGGGTTTGGTCAATGGTGTTCTCTTCCATTTACCCATATTCCCCAGCCTGGCGGTCATCTGTCAGGGTTTCAGTCATTTGAACATGTTCCTACTGAAGGACGAGAATGTGGACATTAATCAGATGTCTGTGAATGTCTCGAGGGCTTTGCCTGTGCAGACGTGCCGTCCTGTTGAAACCCCAAGCAGCAACGTCGGAAATTTATTGTTAGGCTTCAGACTCGTAATCACAGGATATTTTTCATGGAGATTTATTTTATGCTATTAGGTCTATATTATTTTAAAGGTTTAAGAAACTCTGGCTGTGTTTCATATACCCAACTCAGCTCACGTATCATGTAAACAGTGGGTTACTGAGATTTTGTTAGAGATCCTGATTGTACCTATAGCTACGAATGTATTTTTACATAGATAACTCTGTGTTTGCTTGCATATGTAAATGATTTGTGTGTCTTTGCATGTAGGAAATCATATATATATGAGAAATATATATGAAGTCAAAGCGATATCTTTATAGGGAACTGCTTGAAATTTCTCTGAGTGGTGCTGAGGAGAAGGCTCAATAGATAAAGTGCTTTCTATGTAGATTTGTGACCTGAGTTTGGATCTCCAGACCCTGTATGCATCTGTAATTCCAGTATTCTATGGGGAGATGAGACATGCAGACAGGACAATCCCCAGGGTCTCGTGGGCCAGTTAGCTTGCCATATGCGGGCAAACAACAAAAGACTCTGCCTCAAACAAGATAGAAGGTGTGGACCAAGACCTGAGGTTGTCCTCTGACCTCCACATACGCACTACAAGACACTTGCCCTGGCATTCACACATAGGAACATGCATGTACAGAGAGATATAAAAGATCTCAGAGCCTAGGTTCTGGTTGAGAACTAACTAGCTAACAGTAGTAATAACAGGTCTCACATTGACCGTGAGGATGGTCAGAACTGTTATGAGAGTCGCTGTTCCTTGCCACAGACTTGCCACAGACACTTAGGTAAAAGTCTTCCAGCATCATTGAGGTATAATTGTTAAATGAAAGTAATTTATCTCTTGAATGTATACAACTTATACCTTAATATATGCACACATTGTGGGATGACTACCACAAACTAATCAGCTCTCCTTTTGCATAGTAATGATTTTTTTCCATGAAGCTTTTGTTACGTTGCGTGGGCAATCTTTCTCTGCTGCTTTAACTGAGCACAGACGTCTATTTTTACTAAAACAACTCAGAGAATATTTCTTTACTAACAATATATGCACCTATATTTTCAATTGGTTTTTCCCCCTTATTCTAGATGTTACCTAGCCTTGGTGTGTGTGTGTGTGTGTGTGTGTGTGTGTGTGTGTGTGATATCCTGTTTGAGACTGACACTCAATATTCATTCTCCATATTTTGACTTATTGATAATTGCCATATTAAGATCTTCCTTCCTCCTTCACTCTTTTCCCTTCCCTCCCTCTCTCCCTTCCTCCCTCTCTTCCCTTCCTTTCTTCCTCCATCCCTCCCTTCCTCCCTCCTTCTTTCCTTCCTCCTTCCTTCCTTCCTTCCTTCCTTTTGTTCTGTTTTCCTTTCCTTCTTTCTCTCCATCTCTTCCTCTTTCTTGATTGCTCCTTTGTTTGAGACATGGTCTCATTCTATAGGCCAACTCTTGAACCAGCTTCCTGAGTGCTGGGGATATAGGAATGTATAACTACGTCAGATCTGCCCTTCTTCCTCCTCCTCTTCCTCCTCCTCTTCTTTCTCCTTCTCCTCCTCCTCTTCCTCATCCTCCTCCTCTTCCTCCTCTTCCTCCTCCTTCTCTTCTTCCTCCTCCTCTTCCTCATCCTCCTCCTTCTCTTCTTCCTCCTCATCTTCTTCTTTCTCCTCCTCTTCCTCCTCCTTCTCTTCCTTTTAGTAAGAAGATTTTAAGATCTGCCTTCTTTAAACATTTCAGATGTGTAGTACAGCACTGTTTCCTGTGGCCACCATGCTGCATGTTAGATCTACACTTAACTGGATGTTGTACTTTGACAGCCTGCCTGGCCACTCTCTTCTGTGCCACTTGCCACCAAAATCCTCTACCTGCTGAGAATTTGATATTTTAAAGGCTCCATATAAGAGACAATAAAGTATCTGTATTTTTGTTTTGTGATGAGACACGATCTTGCTCTGTAGACAAGGCAGATATCAAACCTATGATCCTCCTGCCTCAGCCTCCCGAGTGCAAGGATTATGGGAGTGTACTATCATGCCTGGCTCCTGAATTTGTAATTTCTACGCTGGTTTATTTTACCCACTCTCAGGCCCATGATCCCCCAGTTTCACCCATGTTGACACAGCCTAAGGGTTTTCTTCTGCTTACAATTTACTAATTTAGGAGTCTAGAGTGATCTCACTCTAGTTAGCTCAGCAGCTAAGATCACTTAATCTGCTTACAGAAGACCTGGGTTCAGTTCCCAGCAGCCACGTAGCTCTTCATAACTGTCTGTAATTCTAGTTCCAGGACATCTGCCCTCTAGTGGCCTCTTCTTGTAGTACACATGGGTAATACACACACAGACATGCAAGCATTCATATAATACAATAATAATAATAATAAAATGTAAAAAACAAAATAAAATGCACTCATTTTATGTTACTAATAATTAAAAATATTAAACACAATCAAAGATGTGTTTTACAAGGTTTTTCTCTTTCAGATTCATTCTTTATGTAGATAGATGTTTTGTCTGCAAGTCTGTGTGTACAGTGTGTGTTCCATGTCTATATAGGACAGAAGAAGTCATTAGATCCACTGGAACTGGAGTTATGAATGATTTGAGCTGCTGTGTGGAAGCTGAGAACTGAACCCAGATCTCTCACAAAAACAAGTATTCTTAACTCTCCAGCCGTCTCTGCAGTGCCCCGTTACACATTAAAATATACGTTTTCCAAATTAATGCTAATGGAATGAATGACTTCTAACAGCAAGTAAAGTGTTCCTAGACCAACCACAAATCTGGACACAGCCAAAGACCCGAAGTTCTCATTGGCCATTTAACTTTAGAGACCATGATAGGGTCTTTGAGAAGAAGATTTTACAAGCAGTCCTACCCTGACAGAGATCCAAAAACAACAGGAACAGTGAAATATCTCTTGTCTGGGTTCTTTTAAACTAGATTGTGACATATTTGTATCTTTGAATGTTGATCTGGTTATTTCTAGCTTGAGTCACCAAGTTGAATTAAATACCTGTGTAGCAGATTTTTCTTTTTTAAAGAACATTCTGGGAGTAGAATTCTAGCACCTACTGTTACTGCAGGCCAGCTCTTCACTCAGTGGGCGAGTCCCCTTCTGTGTCTGACTCAGCAGCACTCAGCAGACCCATTAGGGGACATGCAGGCAGCTCCGCCCACACAGAATGTCCACTGTGGGCTCTTTGTGCTGCCTGATTTCTATTGAATTGCCCACCCCCTCCATGTTGACTTTTAATAATGAACACGAAGGCAGACTACCATAATTCATTCATTCATTCATTCATTCATTCACTCACTCACTAACTCATTCAGCCATTCCTCACCAAAGAGAAAGTAAATCAGGATCTGGGTCATAGTCTTGTCAACTTAATAAAGACATGAAACTAGACACACCTGGGGAGAGGGAGAGGGACCGCAATCAAGAAAATTCCTCCACCAGGTTTGCCTTTGTCTGTGTCTGTGGGACATTTGCTTTTGATTGCTGGTTATGGTAAGAAGGCCTAGCTCTCTGTGGGCAGTGCCATGTTTCAGCAGGGGACCTGTGGTACCTAAGAAAGGTAGATGGGCAAAGCAGAAGAAGCAAGCCATTGACCAGCATTCCTCTGGGGCCTCTGCTTCAGTCTCCAGGTTTCTGCCTTGGTCTCCCTTAATGATAGGCTAGAAGCTGAAAGAAACCCTTTCCCTCCTAAGCTGCTTTTGTCATGGTGCTTGTTACAGAAACAGAGAAGGCCCAGAGGTAGCTCATTTGGTAAAGTGCTTGCCATGAAATCCAGCCCTCAGGAGGCACCTATAAAAATGCTGGGCTTGATAGCTTGTGCTTGATGTCCCAGGGCTAGGGAAGCACAGATAAGCAGTTCCTAATTGGCCAGCCCCAGGACAAAGAAGGATGCTGTCTCAAAAGCCAAGGTGGACCATGCCCGAGGAAAAATGATACCTGAGGTTGGCCTCTGAGGTCCACATGTGTATTCACATGCATGTGTCAGCATATACAGGAACACACAAGTACACATTTGCACGTACACATACACCATACATGCATACACATGGAGGTAAAGTGAAATCCATTTCTTCTTTGCTTTTATTTTTAATCATGTATGTGTGTGCACATGCTGCGTGTGCATGTGTGAGCAGGTATTCTCAAAGGCCACAATAGGGTTTATAATCTGTGGTACGTAAGAATGGTAGATTGACCAAGCAGGGGAAGGAAGCCAGTGACCAGCATTCCTCTGTGGCCTCTGACCCCTAGAGTTGGAGCTACAGGTGGTTGTGAGCAGCCTGAGGGCTTTATAACACCCAACTCTGGTCTTCTCCAAGAACAGCAAGTGCTCTTAATGGTGGAACCTCCCTCAGCCCTAAGTATCCACTCCTATGTTCAAGAGGAGCAGCACTGTCCCCACCCCCATTCCTAGAAGAAAGCCAGTGCCCTTTGCTGAGCCCGTGAAGCCCTGGTGGTTTGAATAAAATGGCACCCATAGGGAGTGGCACTATTAAGAGGTGTGGCCTTGCTGGAGAAAATGTGTGGCTTCGAAGTCTCAGAAGCTCAAGTCTGGCCAGTGAATCTCCTTCTGTTGCCCACGGGAAAGATGTGCAACTCTGAGTTCCTTCTCCAGCATCACACCTGCCTGCATGTTTCCCGCCAATGAAATGTTTTCTTTTATAAGAGTTGTTGTGGTCATGGTATCTCTTCACAGCTATGGAAACCCTGACTATGAGAAGCCCTGTGTGGTCCTCAGTGCACAGGGCTGGGTCCCTATTGTGTCACCTGCTCTTTTTCTCTGCCTCCAGTCCATCAGGCTTACTGCCTCTTACTGAGGGAGCCCTATCCACTCAGCCCTGAACTGTGGGACCCCATTCACTCAGCCCTGAACTCAGGGACCCCACTCACTCAGCCCCAAAACTGAGGGAGCCCCATTCACTCAGCCTCAGAACTGGGGGACCCTACTCACTCAGTCCTGAACTGGGGGAGCCCATCCACTGAGCCTCAGGCATCCACATTACCCAGCATGCTCTCTCTGCTTTCACAGGTGTGAAAAAAAAGTTACTCTTCCTTCACAGGTGCCCACAACCGTCCTGGCAATGAGCTAATTTAAACCACTGCTGTGATGCCTCTACTCTGTGCTAAACGTCCTGTTACTTAGAAAGAAACTTATGTATGTAAACAAACCCAGTGATTATTAATGAGTTCTTAGATGAGCCCCCTAAAGCAAAAGAAGAAACAGCTGGTATTAGGAAAGATGTGTTCCGCTTGAAGTGGCAGGCAAACAGAAGTCAACCCAAAGAAAAAAAGGGGGTGGTGCTAAACCACAGCCATACCCCACCCGAGACAGCTCAAATTTGATAAAAAAGATACTCAGAGCGTCTGCCACCCACATGGATGGCTGGTCTGACCCTCAGCAGGGTGTTTCTGGCTGCCTTCCTTGCGTTCCTCCAATTAACAGCACGACAACCTCGCAAAAGAGGAAGAGCGGCTGGTGTCATCAGAGTGGATTTCTTCTGGGAGGAGCCCCCCACTCAGCACTGTGTTCTCTCTAGGCATGTCTAGACTTGAGGGTTCATCCAAGTACATGACAGATGCTAGCTAACCCTATCCGTTCTCTTCTGGCTTTGGAGAAATCTTGCAACTCAATTCCATGACTGTGGCTCAAGAGTAGCCACAGGCATCGCCTAGACAAACTACTATGTCTCTGTCTCAGAAGCAAGAGAGGGCAATACACACCATGCTGTGCAGGGGTGTGGTGTGGCATGGTGTGGCTCTCCTGGAGGGCGGGGGACAGGTCTGCTTGTAAACGCCTATGGTGTGGCTGGAGTTTGAACTTAGGTTGTTCTGATCCCTGAGTCCTAGATTTTTAGTGCTATGCTTCTATGCTGACTCTCCTACTGCTGGCCCACCTAGGAGATCAAGGTCACTGTGCTGTGTAAGCATAATGAATGTATATTGAGTGATTAATACATACCAGGCATTAAGGACAGATCTATCTGTCTGTCTGTCTGTCTGTCTGTCTATCATCTGTGTAGCCCTGTCATGTGTTTAAGTTGCCAGATAAATATATATATTTGTGTATATATATATATATATATATGTATCTATGTATCTATCTACCCTCTATGACAAACCTATTCAGATCTATTATTTATCTAGAATTTATTTATTTATCATGTACTAACTATTATCAGTCTATTCACCTATTATCTCTTTTCTTATTACTGTCATCATCATCACCATAACCATCACCATCACCATCACCATCACCATCATCATCCTCATCCTCATCCATCTGTATCCAGTGATCTATTATTCCCATGATGAGGAAAGACACCCACCAATCAGGATCTGCAACAAAAAGCTGAGTTTATAGTTTGCTAAGCATGAGGAGCCCCTGTCACCCACAAAACTCGTAAGACAGAGCTGATGGCTGCAGTGTTGGAAAGCCATAGCCTTTAAAGAATGTGTGTGAGGAGGTGAGGCTAGGGGCTCAGGAGGGGCTTATGGGTTGTCAGCTGTGGGGCCTGGTTAATGGCATTAGCCTGCTGTTGCCTTTCATAAAAGTGAACTGTAACAATCTGGGGAGAATTTGAAATGAATTTTTGACAAGGATGGTCTACAAAGAGAGCACAATGTTTTTTCTCCTCAATTCTGGTTCTAGCAGCATTCTAGGCTTATGACAAGCCTGTGAGGAAGGCGGTATTAATACACTTTGTTTGATAGGAAGATTAGCAGATGGGCTTACAGACAGACCGACAGACAGACAGACAGACAGACAGGTATGTGTATCTCCTGGACTCTGAGATGGGTGAAGGTAGAGCCAAGCTTTTGATAACGACCACCTCTGCCTCCAGATCCAGCCTCTCCTTAATGTGACTCTTTCAGGGTTTGTGTTCTGTGAACAAACTGACCTGGCGCCAGCCTTCAAGTCCATGTACAGTTTAAATCTGGACATTTTATTCCCTCTGGCTCGTCATTCGCTCTGGGACCATTCTTCCTTCTTTCTGGCAACAGGTTTAACCACCTAGAAAAGAACACCCACAAGGCCAACTTCCTTGATGTGAAAAGCACAGCCATTTAAGGTAATTGTTCCTAACACGCCAGCTCCTAACCAGAACGTCAGGCTTGCTTTTGTGCAAAGGTTAAGGAGCAGACATTTGACTTCACAGTACGTCAGGACGGACAGATGACTATGAGAGATAATGGGAAATTATAGCCTAGCTGAACCTGCCGGCTGTGCTCTTGACCACATGATCAATCTTGGGAACGATTAAATGTAGATTAAGGGAAAAGGTAAGTCTTTATCTCTATAAATTCATACCCCATGTTCTATAGCTTTGAGGATGGGATGGCTGCAGTCAGTTTTTAAAGGGGACTGACTGCTACCACTAAGCAGCTGACTGATCTGGGGAACAGGAGGCTCAGACTGATATGGGAACAAAATCCCGGGGAGTGGTTTGGATCTCCCCGTGTGAGTAGTTTACCAAGGGTGTCTTACCTCTGTGTGGTGACTCAGCAGAATGTCTAGCACGTGGCTGGAAAGCTTACTGGTTAGTTTTAACTGTCAACCTCATGGAAGAATCATGTGGGAAGAGAGCCTTAAGAAGTATCTAGATCTGATTGGTGTGTGGACATACCTGTGGACACTGTGGGCCACATCATTCCCTAGGCAGAAGGTCTTCAACAATTTAATAGTGGAGAAGGCTAGCTGAGAGCAAGCTAGGATTCAGACATTTATCCTCTCTTGACTATCATAGGATGCTTTAAGTTCCTGCCCTGAATCCCCATGGTGACCGACTCTATTTTGGAACTAGGAGCCAGATAAACTCTTTTCTTCTTACATTGTTTTAGTTGGGGTAGTTGAACAACAGAAATGAAAGGATGACGCTAGGGTGGTAGCCACGACACAAAACTGAAGAGCGTTATCTATTCTACACACCAATCATCCTGCTATCTACCTACATCATATGATCCAATATGATCATATCTATCACCTACCTACCAATCTATCTATCATCTATCTATTTATCATCCATGTGTATCATCTATGTATCTATCATCTTTCTATCATCCATGTATGCCTATCATCTATGTTCTATATGTCTATCTATCTATCATCTGTCTATCTGCCTATCAATATCATATATTTATCTATCTATCCATTCAAATGTCTATTTGCCTACCTACCTATCATCTATCTATCTATCTATCTATCTATCTATCTATCTATCTATCATCTGTCTTCTACCTACATATTGCCTATTTGCCTATCACCTATTTCCAACCTATTCATATCTATTCATTATCTCTCATCTATGTGTTTTTCATAACAGTGTTCCATTGTATGTATAGAACAGTGTCATCACTCTCCCGGTCATTTGCACAAGGGCAGGTTCACCTAGTGAGGAGTTTCTCATAGAGTGTTCCATCTTTAAATAATATACAACTGCACTGCACGCTGGGTGGTCTTAGCAAAACAGAGACTCCCTAATCTTGCAGTTCTGGATGCCAGGGCATCTGCAGAGACATGTTTACATTGCAGTCTTTCTGTCTTTTCTTTCTTTCTTTTTTTCTTTCTTTCTTTCTTTCTTTCTTTCTTTCTTTCTTTCTTTTTTTTTTTGGAAAATGTTAGCATTTAATTAACCCCTGGAGTGGCTTTTAAGCCACCAGAACACAGGCACCTCCAACACCCTTAATCTTCTCTTCAGCTCTTCTGCTGGAGAATTTGGCCTTCACGATGACAGGTTGCTTAGGGAGCTTTCCCTTGCCCAGAACTTTGTAGTAGCCCGATCGCACAATGTCAATGACCGGAGCAGCTCCAGTCCTGTTTTTGGCTGCGTTGACCCGCGTCTGCTCGCTAACCAACGTCCATAATTTATCCAGGTTGACAGTTGGGCAGAAGCTCTGGTTCCTCTTCAAGTGGTAATGCCTCATACCAACTTTCCCGAAGTAGCCTGGATGATATTTGTCAAAGTTGATCCTGTGGTGGTGCATGCCTCCAGCATTTCCGTGGCCTCCTGGGTGCTTGCGGTGCTTACCGATGCGGCCGTGGCCGTGGCTCACGTGGCCCCGGAGTTTCCGGGTCTTCCCCAGTCTGGATGGCATGGCGGTGGCAGAAAAGAAAGAGCCTTTCTGCCTTTTCTAACTTCTGGGATTTGCTGACAGTTCTTAGCAGTCATGGTCTGGTATGCGCATCTCTCCGGTCTCGACCCCATTTGTATGTGTGGTATGCATATGTGTGTACGTGCATTTATGCTCATGCGTGCAGTGAGACAGGACGTCATTGTCCTGGAGCTCACTCACTAGGCGAGACCATCTGGCAAGTGAGCCCCTGGGAGCCACGTGACCCTGCCTCCCTGGCACTGAGCATTCTCAGCGTTTTCTCCACAGGTTATGGGGCTCAAACTCGGTCCTGATGCCGGAAAGGCCAACACTTTACTGACCACACCCACGCCTTTCTTTCTCCTCCTAAAGTTTTTTCAAAGCTTCCATAAAAAATTCAGCCCAGCTATTTATTCTCTATTAATATCTGCGGGAATGTGGGAGGTGGCATTTTCTAGGCAGGCTCCTCGACGCCTCCACGGTGACATTGTTTCTCAGTGATGTCACATGGCGAGGTGCTGGGTCCAGAGTCGTGGGTCCCATCAAGATAGATTTTGCTGACATTTTTGAACTCCCACCTTTTGAAGCCCTGGAATTATTTCATCTCTGTGTATGATATGACTCATACTGATAAACATTCCGCTGCCGTCTTATGAAGGGTAATTTTAAGTGACAAATGGGAACAGAAATGTCCTACTGGATGAGGAAAGCAGCAAAGTTTGAGGCGCTGCATCTGTTTTCTAAAAATAAGCATCCCTTTAAATTTAGCGTCTGGGAGCGCCACGTATGTGACGCCGTACCCTCTGTACGCTATAAGCGGTGTCATTCCGAGTCACACGAGCTTTGATGATATTACAGCGAGTGCAACAGCGTCTGAAGAACAGATCGTAGACAAAAATAACACACTGTTACATCAAACTCTCATCTTGAAATCTGAGATAATAACTGCACAATTGGACTCTCTCTTGACCTGACAGGAATTAAATAAGACAAGCATACACAAGAAGATGCCCACTAGACTCTCCATCCCTGTCCAACACTGAGATCACCTAATTGTTCTAATGTGTAGTTTGTTGCAGTTTTAATATTGTTCGACAACATTTGCAGATTTCACTCAACCAAGTCCTTCAAAACCAGGAATATAATCAGAACATTCTTTTGCCTTTGTCTTAATTTAATGGCTACTTAACATAATTTTGGATTCTTGCTATATAGCAAAAAAGAAAAAAACCAAGCTCAACAATGTTCAATTATTGGTACGTGAAAAAACAATAACGTTCATCTATGATGGCCAGCCAGTCTTCAAGGGTGAAGAAAAATAACTCTGCATTGGGAAAAAAATCAAGTTACCTACAAGGAAACAAAAATTATTTTCGGCCGACCTCCCTCTGGCACAGCAGAGAGGTGTGTTTTGATGACTTTGACCTTTGTTAAAAGACAGTTTTCAGGAAAGGATTAAGCCATAATTTTCGTGTAGACAGATGTCAAATGAACATGTGTTGATGGTTTTATTTCACTGGTAAGCAGGATGCAGGCTGATATTGTAATCGGTTCCAAGACAGCACAGAATCAGGCTGGAGTACATACATAGCATTCTGGTAAGAGCACATGCTAACATTCTTAAGGTCATTGGTTTTATTCCTAGTGCCTGGAGGAAAACAAATCTGGCTTCTACACAGGGCGGGAGGGAAGACAAGTGGAAACTCTCAGAGGGGATGTATTTGCCTATCAGAGGGGATGTATTTGCCTATCA
>NW_021604638.1:4179078-4179571 GCF_004785775.1 Grammomys surdaster | reverse complement strand
CAGAGGGGATGTATTTGCCTATCAGAGGGGATGTATTTGCCTATCAGTCACCCACAATCTACAGCACTGCAGCATAGCTGGAGGCCAGGGAACAAAGCTAGATCTTGATACTTCAAAAGTATACAGGGGCCTTCTGGGATGACCCAGCAGGTAAAGGCCCTCACCACAAAGTCCTACACCCTGAGGTCAGTCTCGAGAACCTATAGTAGAAGAAGAGAAGAAACTCCTGAACACTTTGTGCTAACCAGCCTCCACACACGCATGTGACACACACACTAGATAAGTGTAGTAAACATTTAAAAGTGCATGTGTGTATGAGTGTGTGTATGTGTGAGTGTGTGAGTGTATATGTATGTGTGTGAGTGTATATGTGTGTGAGTGTGTGAGTGTGTGTAAGTGTATGAGTGCGAGTATGTGTGTGAGAGTGTGTGTATATGTGTGTGAGTGTGTGTGAGTGTATGAGTGTGAGTATATGTGTATGAGTGTGTGTATA
>NW_021604638.1:4176423-4179068 GCF_004785775.1 Grammomys surdaster | reverse complement strand
TATGAGTGTGAGTATATGTGTATGAGTGTGTGTATATGTGTGTGAGTATGTGTGAGTGTATGTGTATGAGTGTGTGTATATGTGTGTGAGTGTGTGTGAGTGTATGAGTTTGAGTATGTGTGTATGAGTGTGTGTGTGAGAGTGTGTGTGTATGCGTGCACACATATGCCATGAAACACAAGGGAGGGATCTGTACAAATGGGTTCTCTGCTTCTGCCTTGTAGGTCCCGGGTCCTTGATTCAGGTCCTCAGGTTGTGAGTAAGTGCATCAGCCTGTTGAATCATCTCCCCAGGCCAATTCAAAAGGAGCATGTGGTTAAGACCCGAGAGATGGCTCGGTGATTAAGGCCATGTGCTGCTCCTGCAGAGGCCCTGAGGTTGGCTCTGGTACTTTTGCTGAGTACCTCACAACACAAGCACCCATAACTCCAGCTCCAGGGGACCCAATGCCTTCATCGGCTTCCATGGGCATAGGCACACACATGTATCCATAAATACAAAATACATTTTAAAGAGACCAAATATTATCCTTCATTCAGCTAAAATGCTGATGCAATGTCCTAAATGTTCTTGCTTCTGTCAGGAACAGTTTTATTTCTATGGTTATTTAAATAGACTGATGTGAAAGTAGAATTTGAAGCTTACATGGGAAATCAGAGAAATATTTAAACTATATTAGTTTGGGTTAGATTCTCCCTACAGAGTTTCTGTGAGACAGACTGTTTTTATTGCAATATTTCTTTAGGAAGTCTGTGGAGTATTTTACTTCATTTTATCAGAAGCCCAGGAGCACGTGGATTCCTTAAGAATTCTGATACTGAGTATCCATGCTTGCCAGCAGTGTTAGGTATTTCTAAAGGAAGATATTATTACAGTGGTGATCTTATTTCAGTGTAGGCATAACAACATAGAGTCTATTTCCTTGCCATGGGGATACAATGGGAATAATTTAAATGTCCATCAGTGAAGAAGGAAGAAATAAAATGTTGTCATGCAATGGACTGTGACTCAGTAGTCTGATAAATTAGATCTACATGTATTAATCTGTCTATATCTCTGCAGGAATGAAACAGGGAAAAGAAGAGTTGTAATAAAAACAGATGCAGAAACTTACGGTTTTTAGATACAGAAAGATTTAACCATATATAGTTTGACTCGTTTGATACATTGGGAAGGCATAACTGCCTATTATGGCTTCTCTTTTTAAAAAGAGAGACAAGGTTGAAGGAGTTTTCAGCTTTACTGGTGTGATGGTTAATATCAACAACCAACTTGATGAGATCTAGATTCACCTGTGAGACAGACTCCCAAACATGTCTATAAGGATGGTCTTGGCAAGCCGGGCAGTGGTGGCGCACGCCTTTAATCCCAGCACTTGGGAGGCAGAGGCAGGTGGATTTCTGAGTTTGAGGCCAGCCTGGTCTACAGAGTGAGTTCCAGGACAGCCAGGGCTATACAGAGAAACCCTATCTCAGAAAGAAAAAAAAGGATGGTCTTAGTTAGGATAATTGGAGGTAGGAAGACTCGCCCACTGTGGGTAGCACCATTCCCTAGGTGTGATGCTCAGCTGTATATAAAAGACAAATGAGCTTGGCACAGAATTCATTTCTCTTTGCTTCTTTCCTGTGATGTACTTTGTCTGGCTGTCTTATTCTTCTGTTGCTGTGCCTTCTCTACCTAGATGGACTGTATCCCAAACGGTGAGCCAGAATAAACCCTTTCTTGCTTTAGTTGCTTTTGTCAAGGTATTTTTTAAAAATGATGCTGGAGTTGGAAAGATAGCTCAATGGTTAAAAGCATGTACCGCTCTTGCAGAGAATCTAGGTTCATTTCTCAGAACTTACACGGTGGGTCATAAACATCCTTAACTCCAGTCTCCAGTACCAGGGGGTCCAGTGCCTTCCTCTGGCCTGCATTTATTTGATTAATAATAATAATAAATCTTTGTTTGTTTTATTTTTAATAATGTACATGTACTTGCTTTGATTTCTTCCTCATATCCAGTCTGGTACTCCAGCGCATAGGCTGGAACTGGCCACATTCTTCTCTGAGAGCACCCTCACAGACATGCACAGAGATTCCTATGTGATTTTGAATCCTACCAAGTGGACGATATATACTAACCATGACAGTTTGCTAAAACTCAACCAAAAGGTAGACAAAAACAACCCACTGTGTGGGGTTCAGTGAGAAAGAAACCTCTTCAATGTGTAGTCACCTCATTCCACACAGCTCATGTCTGTGCCAAGCATCACCGTGGAGAGGTGCGTGGTGAGGCCACAAAATGATGTCAGAGAACACTGGTGGCCTTAGGGCAGACTCTCTGTCTAGGCCTCATAGTGTGGTCCTGTCATTGCAGTCACTTGTGAGGCTAAAGCAGGAGAACCACACATTCAAGGATTGTCTGGATTTCACAGTGAGTTCAAGGACAGCCTGGCAGCTTCGGGAGAGCTTACAAAGATGCCAAGGCTGCATCCTGACAGTAGAGCACTTGCTTAGAACACACAGGGTTCTAGCTTCAATCCAAATATAGGAGGGGGAGAGGAGGAGAGAGAGAAAGGGGAGAGGAAGAGGGGGAGAAGGAGGGGGAAGGGGAAAGGGAGAGAGAGAGAGAGAGAGAGAGAGAGAGAGAGAGAGAGAGAGAG
>NW_021604638.1:4167460-4176023 GCF_004785775.1 Grammomys surdaster | reverse complement strand
CCTTAGGGAGAGGGAGAGGGAGAGGGTTAAGGAGAAAAACCAAGACAAGGAGCATAAGAGGACATGAAAGTCACTGGGAAATTGTAAAGAAGAGAGCAGTGGTCAGGATTCTACAGAGGAACAGCACTAAATGGATTCTCCTTTTATCCATATTTAAATTTATGGTAAGAAGTGATTGCTACACATGACTCTGGATCTCAGCAAGTCTGGGGGTGTGTAGTTAGCAAGCCGGACACCCAGGAGAGTAGACTTTACATTTTCAAGAGCCTGGCTGAGTCTGAAGGCTGGAGAAACATAAATAGTACCTGAACAGGCAGGCAAGGCTCCCCTCTCTCAGCCTTTCTGTCCTCCCTAGACGTTCAATGACTAGGTGAGAACAGCTACACCTGTGAAGGCCATCAGCCCAGACTGTGGATTCTATGTTATCTAGATGCATCCAAAGCGATGCTCAGCCAAGGGCCCAGAAATGTTGAGATCCAGGCAAGTTGACACGTATGATGAGCCATCCGAAGGAACAAGGAGGAATCGCCTGGGAGAAGCTTCAGGTTCAAACATCGACAAGAAAAGGAGGCAGGAGAGCAGGAGGGTAGCAGAGAAAGCCTCAGGCTGAAGGAGGTCCCAGCAGCATTGGGCTGACTGTAGCAATGTTTTCCCATCTGGCTGCAGCAGCTTATGGAGGGTGTTCACTGCTGTGAACAGCACTGCAGATCCTATAGGGTGGCAGCTGCAAGGTGTCACTAAGGATGACCCACCAGACAGCAGTGTGGCTGTCACAGGCCTGCTGTGGAGAAGAGTCAGGTGACTGCAGGACTGCAGATAGGTCTGTGAGGTGGAACAGAGGAAGAAGAGGGGACTGTCCTTGGGAAGCCATGTACTCCCTGCTGTGGATGCAGGTCAAAGCAAGGGGCTTCATTAGCCATCTTGTTGTCACGGTGACAAAACATCTTAAATAGTATTTTTTAAACACAAGGGGGTTGTTAGACTGACTGCTTGAAAGACAGATCATTAGAGTGTCCGTGGAGAGTTTACATTGGTTAGATCAGTGGGCCAGCCATCATTAGCTCAGCCAAAATGCAGGCATGGGGCTTGAGTGGGTGGAGCTGGAAGCCTAGAGACTTGGGCAAGTATCTAAGGAATATCTGAGGGCTACAGGGAAGCGTTCCATGACAGATTTGATGGTGGCCATCCAGAGGAAGGCAAGCATCTGGATGCTTCCTAAATTTCCTGAATTGTGTGAGGACGTTGGTGGCACTATTGCCCTGCCTGCTCTGTCTCTCTATGTCTCTGCCTTTCTCTCTCCTTCCCTCTCTCTATCTTCTGCTTTCTCTCCCTATGTCTCTGTCTCTCTGTCTCTCTGTCTTTCTTTTTCTCACTCTTTCTTCCTCTCTTCCTCTTCCCTGTCTCCCTCCCTCTCTCCCTCTTTCATCCCTTTCCCCTCTCCTTCCTTCCTTCCTTCCTTCCTTCCTTCCTTCCTTCCTTCCTTCCTTCCTTCCTATAACCTAACAAACAAAGCCTCATCTATTCCTAGCTGCCCTTGCACACACTACAGAGCACAGGATGAGCTTGAACCTCTGACCCTCCTGGCTCTCCCTTCTGAATGCGTTGACTACAGGTTTACACTACAGCACCAGACTTATGCGGAGGTGAAGATCAGACCTAGGGCTTCATGCGTGCTCGGTAAGCGTTCTCCCAACTGACTTATACCCCCTAGCCTCACCAAAACCAACCTAATACAATTTTTGTTTTAATTACAGAAATAAAATATAGCCAAATAGTCCATTCTCCTCCCCCCCACCCCATAGCCAGAGGCTGTGACATATGTAAGAGGCAGACATCAGAAGCCTTATGGGGATATATTTGTTTTCAACTAAAAGGAGAGTGTCAACCTCTAAAATAATAAGACAGATATTTATAGCCAAGAAGCCATCAGAGAAAATAAAAAGTACCATAAATATATTAAGATAATAAAAATGGGAGAAAAATGAACAAAAAAACAGGAAGACTGTATAGTAGACCTAAACCCAACACTTGAGGAATTATGTTACATTAAGACCATCTAAAGCATGTTTATGTAGCCAATGACAGCTTTAAAAACACATAGAACAGACATATCAACCAGATAATTGCACAGTTATTGAAATTCAGGTTATTTCCAAACTTCAAATACTCTTTTCCCAAGAGTCAATAAAGCAAGCAGACAGAGAAACATCTATCTGGTTTCATATTTTAGAAGTCTGTCTCTAGTAACAGCAGAAGGGACACTTCTCTCAAAGCCACACATGTTTCTGTTTTGGGACAGAAAATAGGTCTCAGTAAAGAAAATGTATTCAAAGTTGCAAACTATTCTCAACCATGGTAGTATTAAAAGAGAAATTAATAATCAAAAGATACTTGAGAACTCCTCAAGCCAAGCAACCTTCTGTCCCTAATACAACATTCAAAAATAAATGGAAAGAGAAAGAATTTTCAATTTAACATAAAAGAATACAACATTTGAAATGGATTAGGTAACACTGCACTCCAGCACTAATGGCACAGAAATATATAATGTTTCACACTAATAATATAAGAAAACAAAAAAATGGGGCTAGAGATATGGCTCAGAAGTTACATGCACTAGCCGCTCTACCAGAGGACCTGGGTCTGATTCCCAGCACCTACATGGAGGCTTACAACCATCTGTAACTCCGGTTCCAGAGGGTCTAATGCCCTCTTCTGGCGTCTGTTGGTACTGCATGTAAGGCAAGCCATACACATGAAAATTAATTTACAAAAATCTTTAAAAGCAGGCAGAAAGGACTATCTGGAGGCATGGAAGCTTAGCTTCAATGGTGAGAGAGGGAAGGAAGGGGAGGGGGAAGAGAACAGGATGGAGAGACAGACTGAGAAAACACAGGAGGGAGAGGGGTATAGAGATACAGAGAAAACAAAGAAGGGTAATCTGCAGAAAGAAAGTGTATAAATCAATAAATCAGGAAAAAGGAGAGCAGTTTATAATAACTCAAAGTGGAAATAGACTGAATTTCAATTAGTAGGAAGAATTACAAGCACATTATGGTATATCCATTCACTGGACTACTACTACCCAGTTTAAAATGAACCATTGCTACATTCGGCAATATGGGTCAGTAACGTTCAGAGATACAAAGCAGATTGGCTACTAGAGAGTGGAGTGACGAGTGATCAGACTAAAGATTAAAAAGGAGGGGATGGATGTGCTCATAATCTCCCAGGCCTAGACTTACCTTGAAATTAACAAAATTTTATGCTTTCTATGTGTGCAGACTGATGTCAATCATATTAGTAAAGCTATGTTTTAAAATATGTGATTGCTACTTGATACAAAAAAATACTAAGTCTACTATATTTCCTCCTACCTGGGTGAAACAAGGTTGCATTTTAAAACTCCTAGTGTCTTAGAGTTATAAAACAGAGCAATACATGTCTTTGACCTGAGACTCTGGTGACTGAGCTGTAACAGGGCAGGTTCCTAAGAAGTAATGACTGGAAGGCAGAAATTGTTTTTAGATGTATCAAGATCAGAACATTCTGATGCCTGGTCTGGTAGCCGGAGGATCGCAAGTTCAAGGCCAGCCTAAGTAGTGAGTTTAAAGACAATATAGATAACTTAGAATCTTTCTCAATGTTAAAAAAAAAAAAACACAAAATGGCCACTTGCCTAGAGTGTGTAAGTCCCTGAGTTTATCCCCAAGTATTTGAAAACAAGATTAAATCATTGTAGAAGTTGGTGGGAAACCCCGTGGCTTTCTAGTCCACGTGACTAGACTCCTCTTAGTCTCTCTGTCGTGACATGACTCCTCTTAGTCTCTCTGGAGCATCCCGTCTTCCTTTGCGGTAGATACCCAAGCAGAGGGCGCATCCCAGAAAGCCTGCATTTCTCACGTGTTTGTGAAGAGATTGTCATGCGATAAAAACAAAACTAGGGTGTATGTAGCGTTACAGTCTTGAATTCACAAAAGGCATTGCCAATGGGTCTGTCTCATTATCTAGTAAATATGTCTGTTTGTTTTACTTTCTCTAAAATTGATTATTAACACAGAAATGAAATTTTGAAAAGGAAACCCTTGCAGACAGAATTTCATGGTATTTTTGAAGCGACATTGAAACGCTTGTTCTTAATTGCTAGCCGTGCTCAGAAGCAGACTACGGTGTCATCGGGAAAGTCTTTTGGTCTTTCTGTATGAGGTCCCTGCGCTGTGAAATGTGCACCCAGTAATACTGGCAGATTGCTTTGAACAGAAGACTTTGCTCTCCTGGCACGCTGCTTCCGGGTGGGCACATTGGTCTGTTTCCACGTCAGGTTATGAGATAGAACAGCAACCTGTGGGTCCTGACCCCTTTGGGGGTTTAGGGACCCTTTTGCGGGGGTTGCACATCAGATTACAATTACAATTCATAACAGTAGCAAAATTACAGATGTGAAGCCATAACCACGTAATTTTATGGTGGGGGCAGGGCGCTTACCACAGCATGAGGAACTGTATTAAAGGCCCTCGGCATTAGGAAGGTTGAGAGCCACTGAGGTAGAGAGAGGCAAACGGCCTGTCCATAGTCAGTCAGTGAGTGAGGAGACAGCCAGGTGTGGTCTCTGCAAGCCTGACTTCTAGTCTTTCTTCAGCCTTTAGGTGCAGGCCGCAGAGTGAGGGGCATTGGCAGCCTCTGTCACCCATGTGGCTCTCTCTGCTCTCTCAAAACAGCTTTGCCATGATCTGTGGAAAGATGGGCTCCCCTCACCAAAACACAACCGAACCGTGCTCAGAAACTATCCCGCAGCACTTGTGATTACAAGTCTGTTTCTCTTTGTGCTGCCGTTAAGCTAACTAGAGGTGTGTTGCCTTTTGTGTTAGATATGAAACTTAAGACATGACAATCATTCATGCAGAAAAAAAAAACCGTCATTTTGTTTTTGTAAATGGTTTTGGAATACATTGGAGAGAGAGAGAGAGAGAGAGAGAGAGAGAGAGAGAGAGAGAGAGAGAGAGAACAAAAAGCTGTAGTATTCTTAGCTACAAATAATAACCATTGTCAACATTTTAGTGTAGACACTTCCTGTCTGTTCTGTATAACAAGCAAGACAGACAGCCCATGCCGTGTTGATGGACATACACAGAATCCCTTACAGCCTATGCCGTGTTGATGGATATACACAGAACTCCTACCGTCTCTGGCTTCCCAGAGCATGTTCCTGTTCTCATCCCACCCTGGCCTTTCTTCTGACTTGGCTGCACCCTGCCGTTCTGCGTGGCAGCTTGCTCTGTGCCCTCCCCAGCCTGTCCACTGTTGCTTGACACAGCAACTTCCTAACTTTTCCATTTCCCACCTTCCAAAGCCATCCAGTCTGCTCGACACAGCCTCACAAGACTTCTCTCTGTGGATAGTCGTACATGCATTGATTTGTTTTCTAAGATCTCTGGCTCCCGTTGATGGCCACCTCTCCCTGGACAGAGACTCTGATTTCCCTGTCCATCCTCCTCACTTTCCTCCCCTGGGTCAAGTAAAACGTACTCCATGAGCAAACGGATGAGCTCTACTGTCTCCATCTTGGCTACTGTGATGAAGATTCCTAGATTTGGCCATGATGACTTTCTCTTGGTAGAAGACTTCCGGTCTGGGTGTGGAAAACATCTAGAGGACATTCTACAGCAAAGGGGCCAAAGGGGCCATCTGTGAAAGATTTTCAGGAAGAAGATGTCAAACACACTCTACTTGGAGGTCGGGCACACACTGCTAGCCCACATTTGACATGGCCGTAAAAGGGGATTAAGAAGGAAAAGAAGCTAGTGCCAGGGTAGTGCTCTAACTTTTGTGCATTTCCAGAGCAGGCACTGCTAGGGTCAAGGGTCAGCAGGTATCATGGGGTCAAGGGTCAGGGGGTATGAGGGAATCAGAGACTTTCTCTCTTCGGCAGCTGGTGACACGGGTGCTCAGTTGTAGCAATGGATTCAGACTCAAATTCTCATTAGCATTTAGTCCTCTTTCCTAAAGGCTCTTGGGTAACTGCCACTAGAAATGCTTTTGAGGGGCCTGTGAGATGGCTCAGAGGGCAAAGGGCTTGCTGCCCGAGCCTGGGGAACTGAGTTCAATCCCTGGGATCCACATAAAACTGGAAGGAGAGAGCCAACCCCACAAAGCTGTGCTCCGGTCTCCACATCTATACCATGGTATGCATGCCCACATGTATATGTAAACATATGTGAACATACATATATGTATACATACTAATAACTAATTAAAAAAGATGTTAAGACCCTTTTAACTCATTTTCTTATTGATCAGATAGGCTAATACTTTAATAAATATATCAGTCACTCCTTTAAGACTTCCTCCTTGTCAAAGAAACTCCATCTTCTTCCCCTGCCTTCAGAGATGAAGAATGTTTCCCCTCTGCCTCCAGAATACACTTGCCTTCTTGTTTCCTCTGGGACGAAGGTTCCTATCCTACTGGTTGGAAACATAGTGTGGATGAAAAGCAGTCAAAAGCTACAGACAGCATTATAAGACCCCAGAGGAGGACCTGTGTGTGAATATACATGTAAGTGTCTGTCTGTGTGTGTGTACATATATACATAAGTGTCTGTGTGTGTGTGTGTGCATATACATGTAAGTGTCTGTCTGTGTGTGCATATACACGTAAGTGTCTCTGTGTGTGTGTGCGCATATACATGTAAATGTCTGTGTGTGTGTGTGTGCATGTACATGTAAATGTCTGTCTCTGTGTGTGCATATACACGTAAGTGTCTGTGTGTGTGCGTGTGCATATACATGTGTCTGTCTTTGTGTGTATGTGCATATACATGTGTCTGTCTATGTGTGTGCATATACATGTAAGTGTCTGTCTGTGTGTGTGCATATGCACATGTCTGTGTGTGTGTGCATATGCACATGTCTGTGTGTGTGTGCATATACATGTAAGTGTCTGTCTGTCTGTCTGTCTGTCTGTGTGCATATACACGTGTCTCTCTGTGTGTGTGTGCATGTACACATAAGTGTCTGTCTGTGTGTGTGCATATACACGTAAGTGTCTTATGTGTGCATATACATATAAGTGTCTGTGTGTGTGCATATACACATGTGTGTGTGCATATACACATGTCTGTGTGTGTGCATGTACATGTAAGTGTCTGTATGTGTGTGCATATACATGTAAGTGTCTGTCTGTGTGTGTGCATATGCACATGTTTGTGTGTGTGTGTGCATATACATGTAAGTGTCTGTATATGTGTGTGTGTGTGCATATACATGTAAGTGTCTGTCTGTATGTGTGTGTGCATATACACATGTCTGTGTGTGTGTATGTGTGTATATACACATGTCTGTGTGTGTGTATGTGTGCATATACATGTAAGTGTCTGTCTGTGTGTGCAGGTGGCAGGGGTGGGAGGAGCATGCAGAAGAAGCAGAACCAAAAGCTAAGGAGAAGCAGATTCAGTCCTGAAGGCCTACCAGACACCACTCAGCCAGGGTCAGAGGAGTGTGCTGTGCTATTGGAGTGGGAATTGAGCTGTTGTTGTAGACCCTCAAATGCAATGGCTTCTGTTATGTAAACGTTTCATTATCAGATAACAACCCTGGCTGGGCGAGTTGTCTCTGGAACAGCCCCTCTGTCAGCCCCTCATCACTGTGACCAATATCTGAGGACAGGTTTACTGTGTCTGGTGATTCCACAGGTTTGGGTTCTAACTTCACTGTCTGAGGGATGTGCTGATGGAAAGAACATTGTGGCCCAAGGGCAGGCCCTACTGTCTTACCTCAGGCACCAGAGAAAGACAGCGAGGAAAGGAAGGGCTGGGTCAAGATATCAGTCATCTCTAGTGAAGGTATCCTCTCCAAACAGGTCCACCATCCAAAAGTTTCTAGAATTTTCCAATAACTGAATTACAAAACCATCATGGATTAACCAGAGCTCTCATGATTTTTTTGGCCCCCCCCCCCCCCCCCCCGCCCAGTGACTGATCCAGCATGTGAAGACAAGAAATAGCCTCTTGGGAAACCTTTCAATACTCCTTCATCATTTCTCTGTCAGTCAGCACAACACACACTGAGGAGGAATGGGCCTGCCAGTTATTTCTAAAACACCAGGTCACCTCTGTCCTCTGTATACCTCAGTGTGGAGGCTTTTTGTCACTTGCTGTAAAGGAGTCCTGACTGGAGGCACCATGACACTGTGACTAGAGCAGTGGTTCTCAACCTTCTCAATGCCATGATCCTTTAATACAGTCCTTCATGTTTTGGTGACCTCCAATCATAAAATAATTTTCATTACTGCTTCCTAACTGTAATTTTGCTACTGCGATATATTGTAATATAAATCTCTCTTGATTTTTCCCCACTAACTCAAAGGGGTTGAGACCCACAGGTTGAGAATCACTGGACTAGAAGCTTCCAAATTCCTAACTGAACTTGATTCGGTAAATCTCCGATGGCCCAAGAAAATCCCATGTAGACTCTAGTCCTTTGCTAAATGAGATTCTAGTAGAAAACAGAGCTAGAAACTGAGGCTGGAGAAAGATCCTGACCTAAAACCACCTCGTGGATTCCAGTC
>NW_021604638.1:4164500-4167450 GCF_004785775.1 Grammomys surdaster | reverse complement strand
CTGACCTAAAACCACCTCGTGGATTCCAGTCCTGCCAGCCATGCTTGTGTCTTATGTCATTCACAGGAACACATTCTAGTTAGAAAGATAGAGCTCCTTCTGAAGATCTAGCTGTAAGGGGTGAAAATGAGGTGCTAGGGCACAACATTTAAGGAGGCTTTCAATGTCAGAGCTGTGTGAGTAACCAGCTGCCATCAGCAAGACCCCGAAAACCCATGCTTCCTTAAGCCACATAGGTCACAGCCCTAATACTGCCTGAAATAGCAAAGTCTTCTTTACTGGATTCCAAAGAGAATCCAGACAGCAGCACTCTTCTCTGACTCCCACATGGACAATTTGTTGATACAATACAAAGCTGACTTTCACTAAAATAGAAACTTCCAACTGCAGCCTTGCAGAGCTAGACGTCAACTAGGTAGACGCCAGGTCAGTTGGGTCACTGCCTGAGAGCAAATACAATGTAACAAAACACGAGCAGCTTTGTCCTGTCTCTGGTATTCCGGAGGCAGGACCAAGTGTTATTATCGTTATAGTATGTGTCAATGCTGGGAGTTTTCCTCAATTGCTTACCACCTCATTCTGTATGATGTATGCATGTATGTACCTATGTATATATGTATGTATTGTATATTTATTTAAATTATGTATATGCATGAGCCTGTGTGGATTTATGTGCACCACACGTATGCAGGAGCCTGCAAACACCAGAAGAGGGAGTCAGGGGCCCCGAAACTGAGTTACAGGCAATCGTGAGCTGACTTACAGATGTGGAGAACGGAACCCCAGTCCTCTGGAAGAGCAGTAAGTGCTCTTAACTTCTGAGCCATCTCTCTAGCACTATGCTTCATTTTTTAAGGGCAGGATTTCTCACTGTATCTGGATTTCTCTGATTGGCTAGGCTGGCTGGCTGGATTTCTCTGATTGGCTAGGCTGGCTGGCTGGATTTCTCTGATTGGCTAGGCTGGCTGGCCAGTGTGTTACAGGTCTGCTGGTCTCTACCCATCCCCCCACCCCCAGCGCAAACAGCCACACTTCTGCTCCCTGCTCTTATGGGTAATGGCAACCTTAACTCCAGACTTCAGGGACTGTGTAGCAATTCTTTGCCCACTGAAGCATCTCTCCAGCCTCTGTTCTTACTGTTGAACTCCTTAAGCTAGAAAAGTACTTGCAGAAATCCAGAGGCTCCTGGACGTTTCCAGAACAAGCGATAGGCTCCTCTAAGTTCTACACTTTAATCAAGTGTCTCTAAGCACCGACGCTGAGGCTGTGTGGCACTCGTCCAGAGCCTTTACCAAAAATAACTTGAGCCCCCACCCACCCCCTGCTGCTTTCAGGGGGCGTGTCACAAGAGCTGCAGAAGCACAGGGAGCCTCTTCTCTGATAGGTGAGATAGCTCTATTGCAAACCCACTTGGCTGTCACCAGGAAGGAGGTTTGCTCTGCACCAGGTCACCACTCCACCAGGCTTCACTAAATAAAGAAAGGTGACATGAAAGTGACACCCAATCAGGTGGAAGAAAGCACGGGACAGCTATGCTTTCCAGATACTCTCTGCTCCTGTTTTCCTTCCTTCCTGTGGCCAACAAGCATGTGAAGTCTTTGAGGCTCACAGCCATCTGTAACTCCAGTTCCAGGGCTTCTGACATCCTCTTCTGACCTCTGTGGGCACCAGACTCATACTTAGGGCATACACATACAAGCAGGTAAAACACTCATATGCATAGATTTTAAAAATCTAATAAAAAATAAAAACAAAACAACAAGACACAAGTGTGTGTGTGTGTGTGTGTGTGTGTGTGTGTGTGTGTAAGTGCATGCTGTAGAACAGGTCACCCACAGGCATGTGTGTGTACATATTGATAAACCAAAGCTGTCAACAAACTAATGAAGTGACTAGAGGCACTGATACATCGGCTATAAGCAATGTGGAGACTAGTTGAGGGTCTTCAGAGAAGAAAGGAGCACAGGAGACTTTTTGCTGGAAACTGACCTTCAAGCTAAGAAAGAAAGATGAAGTTCTTCTGAGGGATGCATCAGGGGAAACAGGGTCCTGTCAGAGAGGTTCTAGATAACACAGTATGTGTCAAAAAGCTGAGATGGGGGCTGAGTGGGTGAAGCGCTCCCTGCTTGGCATGCGTGAAGTCTTGGGCTTCATCCCAGAGTAAACCAGGAATGGCTATACACAGCTATAATGCCAACACTCAGAAGATAAAGAAGGGAGGACCAGAAGTTCATGCCTATCCCTGGCTATAAGAGTGTGATGCTTTGTATATGCTTGGTCCAGGGAGTGGCAGTATTAGAGGGCGTGACCTTGTTGGAGTGGGCGTGGCCTTGCTGGAGTGGTTGTGTCACTGTGGGTGTGTGGGCTTTAAGACCCTCATCCTAGCTGCCTGGAAGTCAGTATTCGTAGCCTTCAGATGAAGATGTAGAACTCTCAGCTCCTCCTGCACTATGCTTGCCTGGATGCTGCCATGTTCCTGCTTTGATGATAGTGGACTGAACCTTTGAACCTACAAGCCAGCCCTGATTAAATGTTGTCCTTGTAAGAGTTGCCTTGGTCATGGAGTCTATTCACAGCAGTAAAACCCTAACTATGACAAAGAGCAAGACCGAGGCTAGCCTGAGATACACAAGACAGACACACAAACACTAAATAAAATGAGTATTATTATTTTTTTAAGGCTGAGATCTAAACAAGAGCTTGCCAAGTTTAAAGAGCTGTAGTCAAGGGGATGCTTCCTAAATGCAAGCCAATTAACTCCAACCAGCCAGCTGGAACCATATGCCACGTCTGAAGAAAACACCAGTCACCCAAGGAAGCGGATGTAGAACTAGGCAGATGGCTCAGGAGCTGTACTACAAGTGTGAGGACCTGGGTTCAATCCCTAAAACCCATGAAAGAGAAGGTGCAGTGGCATTAGCCTGCGGTGCTGCTGCAAAGTGGAGATGAG
>NW_021604638.1:4133687-4164400 GCF_004785775.1 Grammomys surdaster | reverse complement strand
CACACACACACACAGAGAGAGAGAGAGAGAGAGAGAGAGAGAGAGAGAGAGAGAGAGAGACAGAGAGAGACAGAGAGAGACAGAGAGAGAGAGAGAGAGAGACAGCGGGGTTGGGGGGAGGTAAGAAACACTCACTCTGGAAACAAAAGAAGGAAGACGACTTGTATTGTAAAAACCAGTCTGAAGGGTGGAAACTGAACAAACAGCAAGAATTAAAGTAACGTTGCAGGTGTGTGGTAGACTTGTCTGGAGAGAAAACCTCTCACCCCTGCTGCTGCAACCAGCAGTGTCCAGCTGTGCACGGTTGGTGAATCCTGAGAAAGTCCAGAGGTACTGCTGGACTCTGCATCCCTGTGGGGCTCTCCTTCCGTGACACCATCAGGAATTGCCTAATTTATAGAAGAATTAGAGATTGTCCTGTGATTGGTATACCACAGTCTGTAGTGTGTGTGTGTTATGTCAGGTATTTTTTTTTTATCCAACCAAATAAAACCATATGCTCCATTTAACCTTGCACTTAAAAAAATGTTTCTTCCCAGCTAGCATTCCCTACTTTGTTCATCCTTATTTCTAAACATGCTTTTTCTTCTTCTTATCTACGATTTCTGTTACTATGGGCCACTCACTTCCATCTTCCTATGCATTTGATTCATTCTCTGTTCCTGTGACACTGTAATTGGTCTATAAATGAAGTATTGGACAGATGTCACTCACAGACACCTTCGTTTCACAGTTGCCATGGGCTGGATTGGTTAAGTGGTGGCTCTTCTAGAGCAGCCCTCCAAATGACTTCACCATTTTCTCCTCTTTGCAAGAAAGGCTGACACTTACAACATCATTTTTCATAGAATGGAAGCACGAAGACAGAGCAGATGGTTTACAATATAGCGAAGAGTTCTCCTCATTGGCATCTCTGTTTTCTGGTTGTCCCAATTTAGCCTTAATTCTATGACACATCCTTGGGTGATTTCTCTTCTTTGACTGACTAATACCCATCAAGCCAGGATGACTAAAATAAGAGTTACCACAGACAAAGGAAGTCCTGTATGATGCTAGAGATAAGAGGAATTTAATATCGTCAGATCTAAGGACCTGTGAAATAGATGACTCTCACTGAAGGTCGCCCAGCTCATTAGCTCTGATGACCAAGAATGGTCTAGCTTTTCAGTAAAGGAAGATTAAGACCCACTTTGGAGATCAAGAAGCAACCTAGTGCTATGACATCAACCCCACATTGTCCCATCAGAATACTCATCCCTTTGTCCTGGCCCTGCTGGGTTGCTCAGCTGTGGGATGGTGGGCAAGTCCCCAGGGACTGCCTCTTCTCAGCTTTGGTTTCTGTAAAACCTAGATGCTAAAATCACATCACTCGTCCCATAACAAAGCCAGGAAAGATGATGGTCAGAGAGTATCTGGAGCGATCAACCTAAGTTTGCTTAAGGAGGGCCGATCAGGTAGACTCAAACCCTTCACATCTCCCCCCCATCTTAGCGTTCTAGAAATATTTATAAGCATCCACAATGTTTACCAGGGGCAGCTATACAGTCAGGTTATGGAGGTTTATGTGGGAGCCTGGTAACTACACAGAGGGGCCACACCTCAATGGGTGCGGGGGAGCTGAAACGAGTCAATGCACACAAAGGACAGGGCAGTGCCTGGTACAAGCTTGCCACCTTGACAAAGTCCTAAGATTTATTGATCATCTATACAGAACAGGGATTTGGGGACAAAGCAGCGACAGGCCAAGAATCAGCTCCTGGGGAAACTTGCAGTCTTATTGGGAAGACAGGCACAAACCAGAAAAGAGACAAGCTCTACAAGCCTAGAGCTTGACAGCAGGGAGTCCTCATGGAAGAGCTGAGCATAAGCCTCAGAGATGGCTCTCTCTTTATCTGTAGAGGTCACAGGTAAACCACGCAGCTCAGTCTCCCTGGACACAGACACACCCTTAATTAGCTCTTATGTGGAAAAGATGGGCTGAAGGGATGGCTTAGGGAACACACAGCTTCAAAAAAAAGGAGTCCGTGTCCTTCTCTCTAAAAGACAGGCAGGAGCTGGAGCTTCGTGGATGTCTGCTATGCGCAGGGACGCGCAACCGCCCCTGGGGAGAGGAGGTGGGATCAGAGCGGCTGGGGACCAGGTGGGCGGAGGTCGGGGGAGGGGACCCGTGCGCTCCTCCTTCTGGGCCATCTCTGCTTCCTCCTTCCTCTCTTTCAGCCTCGGTTCTGGTCCTTCTCCTCCTCCTCCTCCTCCTCCTCCTCCTTGGGGGCTGGAGCGGCTCCTCCTCCTGGCAGGCTGCCGCCCAGTCAGCTGACGCCGCGCTCCAGTCTCGCCTCCCCGCCGCTCTCCCCCAAAGTGGCTGCTGGGCGCCGGCGGGCCGCCCACTTTCAGGCTTTGGGGAGACAGGGGAAAGCGATGTGCACCTTCTGACGCCTGGTTTCACCGCATCACCTTGTGAACTTTCCCTTCCTCAGTCTCTGTCCTGACCCTCCCCACATCCCTCCTCGAAGCCACTCAGGGTGCCGCGCGCACGCTGGGGGCAGCAGGGTCACTGTCTGTCTGGGATGGCTTCCAATTTTAATGACATAGTGAAGCAGGGGTACGTGAGGATCCGGAGCAGACGCCTAGGGGTACGTATCATCCTTTCCGTGATCCTTGTTCGCGACTTCAGGGTCTATGTCTGCGGCCAGCATCCCGGCTCCTGGAGCGTGGGGACTTGCTTGGTGGCTCTCACAGCCCACATCCCAGGCTACCGAGGCTGCGGCGCTAACGCCAGCATCCAGTATGTCATGGAGCTATCTTTATCTCTCGGATGGCTTGACTTTCTAGCGGTGGCTACCGGAGCCCATTGACTCGGAATAAATATTTCCCGGTAGCCATGGGTGCTGAATCTGGAAAGCATGGCATGGTGCTGAGCCTGCCGGATATCCCCGGCGGGCATCCCGCTCGCGCCAACTTAACTTTTCCAGGGGATGGATGGAGGCCAGGACACAGGGCAGATACTCTGAGTGGGAAGCAAGGTCAGTGAGTATCTGGCCCCAGGGACTCTGCTCTGCGGCTCAGGTGTTAGCGTGTGGAGAGAGCTGGCCTCGGACAGGGCCAACTCCCTGGTAGAAGCCCAAATCGGAGCTCTCCTATTATTGAGCCTGGGCAGTGGGTTTCTGGGTTTTAGACTGCACCTTCTGAGTCCCGCTGGACGATGATCGTTTCGTGTGGAGCATCGAGCCTGCGTAGAGCTCCTGGATTATGGGCTGAAAGAAAGAAAGAAAGAAAGAAAGAAAGAAAGAAAGAAAGAAAGAAAGAAAGAATCCCAGTGTTTCCCTTCTTAAGGCTGCTTTGCTCTTCTCTTGTTGGGGGCACTTTAGGAGAGAACCATCTTGCCTCTCTTTGGGTTTTAAGTGGCAGTAGAGTCTTTAGGGAGGGGAGGCTTTTGGAGTATGTAAACAAATATATGTATATGAATATGCGTGTATACATACGTATGTATATGAATATGTGTGTGTTTCAGGCTACCTCATTTTTTTCCTCCCATGTGTCTAATACCATGGCTGTTTTTGTTGGTTTGTGTTCAGAGACTGGGGTGGTGGTGGTGGTGGTGGTGGTGAGGCAGGGCTGAGATGTAAGTTTACTTAGCAAGGAAAGCTAGTGTTGGTGAGAACGTCAATGTCTCCGTTAGGCTGAGTGATCCATTGAGTATCTTTGTCCACAAATACATTGCATCTGCTACCAGTTTTTTATATGGTCTCTGTCTTTTTTTTTTTTAAAAATGTGCTTTTAATTTGACTGGGAATAAAAGACATTTCTCAGTAGTAACTCTCCTTAGAGAGGAATGTCTGCTGGGGAGAAACAGCCTGGGTTGTTAGAAAACTCTTGCCTGGTTCCTTTGGCCCACTTCTTTCTTTGCTTCCTCCACGCTGCTGGTTACTATGTTTGAACAGTCCCATTCTCATGTCTGTGGCTGTTGTAAACACAGCAAAGGAGAACAGTAAGAAAACTAACCAACTTTCCTGGATTCTCTAGTTTCCTTGATTCTCCCTGGGGTCCTCAACTCAGTGACTTCCATGTGACTAGGAAGAAATCCTAAGAGTGTCACACTTTTTGCTATCTTGTGGCGATCATGTATTACAGTTTCAAAGAGAGTGTTAGAAAGCCACGTTCTAACCATGCATTTACTCCATTATGTCAATGGAAGGGTTGGGTCTAGACATTCATTCTGTGCTAGAGCACATTCCAACAGGAAGAGGACATGCATTATTAATGCACAGAATATGAATTATTCATGAGGATCAGGGTTGATGCCAAATCCTGACAAGAGTGATTTATAGGGAAAACTGGTTAACATCACTTTCAAGTCTTTTTTATTCTATATTATTATAATTGACATAATATAGTCTTGTGTGAATCCCAACAAATTTTGGATAGACATTAGAGTAAAACAGAGAGGAAACAGAGTCTGGTTTGCATTTGTTTTGTATTTACAATATTTTGGATAGTCCAGTTTCTCAAGATATAGTCATTTTGTCTGTGTCTATCTAAATATACACAGGAATATTCGTTGAATTATGGTAATCGTGCACAGATAGAAAAGTTAGTTTACAACGGTATAGAAGCGGCCTCAGTTGTCAACCTTGCTCTACCAGAAGACTAGTCTCTTAAGATGCTCTTGTGTTACAATTTATAAAGAAGGCCAAGTCCATCGTTGCCAGAGCTGAGAGCCATCTGAAGTTCTGGTAGACTTGCAAAGGTGGAGGATTCTTGGGGGATGTGACTTTAAGGACCCAGTGTCCGAGGTCAGGAATGTTGGTGGTGTTAATCTAGGCCGTATATAGCATGGAACATGTATATTCTGGGCACTGTGTGAGTCCCAGAGAGCTAAGGCAATGGTTCTGGCAGACTCAGCAGACAGCGTGTATGTCGACACACCCAGTGACCATACAAAGTGAGGGATGACCTTGCAACTGGTAAGTAATATGACAATGGCTTTATTAATGGAATCCAGACAAGCGTCTGTGGAGGACAGCCACGTCTGGGAGTATTTATAATTAAACAAGTAAAGTGAATTTCATGGTAAGCAGCTGTTGTGTCGAAGAATGTCCCCAGGTTTGGGAAAAGACGAGATAGGAATGAACTCTGCCTGTTTGACTCATTAGGCTTATGACCTTTGACCTTCTGTGGCTTTGATTTTTCCAATGTCTATGCAGTGTGTGCTATTTAAAGATTTTCTTGTGACATCAAATAAGATAATATCTGTGCACATGCAGAGAGAGTACAGAGTATTGATTCTTGCTGCAGTGTTATCTCTATTGTGATCAAAGACGAGCTAAGGGGAGTCGATGCTTCTCAGGGTTGTGATTTCCTTACCTTGTGTCTGTTATGTGTCCTAAGGCAGATCTTATCATTATTACTATTTAAATTTAAATTTACTTTGATAAACACATCAAAACATGAAAGCTGTCCATACTTCTGGTACCACCTGTATACGTGTATGCATGGTTTAAATATTTAAATCAAGGTAAGGAACTTTTCCCTCACTCAATGAAAAAAAAAATTTTTTTTTTTGAGGCAGAAATATTTATCTTGCTTTAGGTCTTTCTTTTCTTTGGATGAGGTTCTTACAAAAGGTTCGGATATAAATATATATTAAATGTAGTTTATAGTATAGTTTTGTAAATAAGATAGGAAGCTATGGCTAGGAAATTTGTCAATAGACAGGAAGTAAACTCGGAACCCCTCTCTTCAGATGGGTCACAGATAGGTCACCTTCAGTGAAAGTCCTAATCTTTGCCCTCAGCAATCAAAGTCAGTGTAAACTGACTCTTTGCTTTGAACATCAGAAAGCCAAATGAAATTCAACTCATTTAATTGAGACGTCTCTGTGTCGTCTTGTCCACACTGGCTCCTCCAGGTCTCAGGCTGTGCCCTGGGTACAATATTTGTTCAGGAATGTTGATGTTGCTATTTGGGGAGTTATGGGGAGGAGGGGAGCAGCTATCTATAATTATCTAATTCTCAAAAGACACTGGAGATTTCTTGGATGAGTGGAATAGGCGGTGTCTGCGTCATTAACCCGCTAAGTGTGCAATTTAGACGGATTACATTGGGATCTTCATTTGGTTTCTTTCTTTGCAACGAGGAGAATTTTCTATCTATAATTATCCTGACTGATCCACAATGCAACTCTCAGAGTTTAAATTTAAACCCATTTTCCTTACCGTTCCTCAATGACTTAGTGTTTAAATAACCCTTCTTTGCTCGAATCTAACACTTTGTCACCATGGACCACTTGAGCTCCGCTCTGGCCGGTTCTCTATCTGCCCACCTCCCTAGCTGAAAACCTAGGCCAGCTGTCTCAAGATCAATACATGTGCAGCCCTGATGGACTTACCCAGGCTTGCTTTTTCTAGCAGTATCTTCATCTTAGCCATTAGACAACATTTTGGTTGCCCTGGCAAAATCAATCCTAAGCCAGAAACCAAGCAAAACTGGCACCATATCTCTCCTTCCCCATCTCCCACCACTATAGCCTTTCCTTCAAGAGGCTGTGTGAACTCAGTCTTTGAGCTCTGTCTAGAATCTGACTATCCCCTATCCTCTGAGCACCTACTGGTAGCAGTCTGGTCAATGCCCCGTTTTTTCTGCTTGTAGTATTGGAGTAACTACGCCCACCAGCCTATATCTTCATCCATTCTCACTCAGCACCGTATCCTACATTGCTGGGTCCTCCACTGACCGCCTGACCTGTGTCTGTTCCCACTCCATCCACTGGCTCATGCTGCTTCCCTCCTCTCCTTGGCTCAGCTCCCACCTTGTCAGTGAGACCTTTCCAAACACCCATGTTCTTTCCTTCCTGCTTCTGCATCCCTAGACTTTTTTTTCTTACCACCCTGTACATTTTAGACTGTATTCTTGTTTATTATTTGTAAACCCCCCCCCTCGCCAGGGAACATGGGATACCCATGGGATTCCTCTCTCCTCTCTCCACAGCTGTGCCCAGAGTGGACACCCAATGAAGACTTGTAGAGTCAGCAGATGGAAGAAGGTTCCTACCACCATTGCCTCTGATATAAGGGTGCATTAAAAAAACCCAGCGTGATGACTATGACTTGGTGTGAGCGTTAAAATATTTACCAGCCTGATTATTCTCTAAAAATAGAGAGACTCTTGATTATCCACATAATACGTGATCATCATAAGGGGCTCAACACAATGCTTAGCACAGAGAAAATCCAATTAATATTTATTACTGCTCTGTTCTCGGTCCTACAATTACTGCGGGGAGAGATGGTGGTACTTGGCTGGTTATTATTTTCCCAGCCTTTACTGTGCTAACTCAAAGCAATTGCTGTTTAGTTAGAAAAGCACACTTAAAGTCTGAGAGATGATTTATGTGCAAACACAAATACCACTGGCCACTGATGTTAGGGACAGAGCGAGTATTTGTCTTTATAAGACTTGCCACATTATCTGCATAAATGTCCATAATGCCTCCGGAGGGGATGCACACCTCCCGGAAATGCCACTTTAAATGAACCTGCGGGTCCAGGAGATTTTCCTCTTAATTTAGATGTCTTGTAAAACAGACAGGGAGTGGACAGAGTTGAGGAAGAAGCATTTCCTCTCCCCTCCATTTCCCTGTTCCACTAGGCCCAACATCCCATTGAGGATTTCATATTTCATTTAAGTTATTAGATTTTGATTCATTTGCTACAGCACCCAGGTATATTTGATGCTGTCACTGTGACCAGATCCAGGGCAGAAGCAGCTTAAGGCAGTGAAGATTTCTTCTGGATCACTGGTCAGAAACTGTGACAAGGGAGGCATGAGAGCTGGGGTGTAGCAGCCTGTAGTAGCAGGAACCCACAGGTACAGCTTCAGGGGACAAGGTAGTCCGTCAGGAAGTGAAGCTGGCCTATAGCCATCAGAGGTCAGCCCTAGTGACAGCATAGCCCCAAAGGTTTCACAACCTCCCCAAATGATGCTCCAAGCTGGGGCATATGTTCTTATGCATGAGCCCATGGGAGAAGTTTCATATCCCAACTATAATACTTGAAGAGGCAGGATTATCCTACGAAAGTCATACAGACAGTCTAGGGCTATCTTATGCCATTCTTGCGTGGATTGAGGCAAGCTTACACACAGACAGATGTATCCACTAAGATACATGAAGTACTGTTTGCCCTCCTTACAGGACAGAGGGGCTTCGGGTAAAATTTGTCAGTAGTGAAATAAATGCCCAGGTAGAGCCTCAGCATGTGGTGTGGTGAAAACCCTTTAGTGTCCCGGCTCCATCCACCTCAACTTCACGGATGTGATTTCCACAGCAGGAATAACTTTCCAGCTGATACATAGGTCCTCACGAAGGATATGATTAATTGTGCGTGTATTCTGCTTTTAATGATCATCAACCAAATTGATTTAGCAATGAACGGCCAATTTAATGGCTTTGTATGGAGACATAAACCAAATTACTGATACGATGATATCCCAACATCTGCCAGTGTGGTTTTTAAATTATATTCATCAGGCAACTAGCAATATGTATTTTTAGGCAGCCTGGGCAGTTTTGGGGAGGAATCACTTACCTTTGGTACCTTAAGAATTTGCTGTCCATATGAGAGGCGTCTGTGATCATCACGTCATTATCTGTCTAATGTCCAGGGAGTGCTCCCTAGTGTTGTGCTCCATGCAAACCACCGAAAACAGGACAGCTCAGTCATTGTCCTTAGTAAACCGACAGTCTGACTTAAAAACTTGTGCTGCTACCTGGTCATTTATATATTCACAGCGGTCAAAGGTCAGCTGCTGTGAGCGAACAAGTCAGCTACGGATAGGAAAAGATAGCCGGAGATAGCTCCTTTTTCCACTCTTGTAGAACGCAGAAGGCTGTGCTTGAGCCTCATCTTACTTGAGAAATTTGGTTCCAGCTGGATAAAGACCAAACCTTCGGAGAGTCTAAGCTAGGAAAAGATGAGGCGGCCTCTCTCCCGCCCCCATCCTTGTGAGATTCAAAATGAAGTTGTGAATTCTGAAATGCCACCGAGATGTATTTGAATGCAGGGATTAAAATAGCGTCTTTCTAACGTGCAGCCGGGTGGTGTTTGGATAAGGATTTGGAAGCTGATTTTGGGAGCATTTGTGGGCCCTCCTACTTTACTAGAGTTCTTCTCCTCTGGCTAGGTATGTGTTGAGCTCGGGCACAGAGTTCTGAGCCAGCCTTAAGGGGACGGGATTTGGCAGACTTCTTTGTGGTGACGTGTCACACCTGTGACCCTTCCTTCCTTAGGCTGATCCCAGACCCTGTCTAAAAGAATCATGATTTCATTTGTTTTCCATGAAAACTTGTCTTTTTGAAGATGGGGGACTGAGGAAATGGCACATTTGGTATAGGAGGACCTAGCTCGCAAGAGAGCAGACCTACATGTGAATTCATTCCCCAAACCCACATGAAAAAGCCAAGTATAGTGCATCATGCATGTGACCCCAGTGTTCTGAGAGGGGGTGCAGGCAGGAGGAGCCCTGGATGCTCACTGGATGTGATGAAGTTCCAGGCCAATGGAGGAGTCCTTCCTAGCGGCCCCTCACTTCCTCAGGGTCACAAACTCTTGACATCACTAATGTTTTTCTCTCCAGCTCTAGAATTCTGTCCCTTATAGAATGTCTGTAAGTGAAACCATGTGGAATCTTTGGAGATGGGCCTGGTTTTACTCAGTCATTCTCTGGGGAGTCATCCAGGTTTCTCGGGGTGCTGTTGGGTGCTGGGTAGTGCTCTGTGGCGACCCAGTGATGAGTCATAGGACCTTTGAGCCTTTCACTGCTGAAGGATATGTGGGCCCTGTCCAGACTGGGCTGTTAGAGAGGGATGATGTGACATTTGTGTGCAGGATTTTGTGTAAACACAAGTTTTCATAACTGTTTTGAGATACTCAGAAGTACCAACCATTGCGTGATGGGTAGTAGTCGTAGGTTTAATTGCTTGAAACTATTAGTCAGTGTTCTTTAGAGCAGAATAAAATAGAACATGTATATGGTGTGTGTGTGTGTGTGTGTGTGTGTGTTAAGAGTCATTAAGCTGGCTTACTTCTTAGAGGCTGTGATTCCAACAACGGAAAGTCTGTGTGCCGAGAACAGAGAGAACCTGGTAACTTGCTCAGTACACAGTGCTGCACGGCTTAGCAATTCCAGACCCATGCTGGGGGTCTGGAGGTCCCTGGAGAGATACCAGCGATCAGTCCAAGTCGGAAGGTAAGAGTTGTCTGGTGGCAGTAACTGGAGACAGTAGCAGTAGCTACATCCCCATGTGTGGAGGAAGAATGAGGCAGGCAGCCAGGCAAATGGCTTTACCTTTGGATCTCCAGTTGGGAGGTGCTGGCTTCCTTTAGCCAGTCAGACCTCTCTGGAAATAGACATGCACACATGCATGCACATGTTCACACACACACACACACACACACATACACACACACCCCTACAGACAGACACACAGACATATACCCACACATAGATGCACACACACACACATACACACACACACGAACACATGCATCTCTTAGGCTATTCTAAGTTTTCTCCAAGCACCAAGCAGTCTTGCTATTTTTATGTTCACACCAACAGTGTCTGAGTGACCCGATTTCTCTGCAGCTCCTCCAGGAGTTGATACGGCTTTTAGTTTACTTCTGGCCGTCCTTGTGGGTGTATGGAGGCATTGCGTATGGCTTCCACATGCATTTCTCTGAGGGGGAGTACTATTGATCTTCTAGTCATGTTCTCCTTTGCTATTCATGTACACATGTAAGTAGCATGCCTGGCTTGTCTTCTCACCATCGGGGTTGGAGACATCTTCATCCATTCTATATACAAATGTCTTTTCAGACGTGTGGTCTGCAGATAGCTTCTCACAGTCTACAGTGCTCCCTTTCATCATCACAGCCTTGTATTGCTTATCTGAAGTATATGTGTGGGTGTGTGTGTATCTGTGTGTGGGTGTGTGTCTGTGTCTCTCTGTGTGTATCTGTTCATGACTGTATCTGTGTGTATCTGTGTGTCTATGTGTGTGTCTCTCTCTTTGTGTATATGTCTCTGTGTGTGGGTATGTGTCTGTCTGTGTGAGTGTATCTGTGGGTTGATAATCCTGTGTGTGTGTCTGTGTTTTCTGTGTATCTGAGTGTATCTGTGGGTGTGTGCCTGTGTGTCTATGTGTGTGTCTGTGTGTCTATGTGTCTCTGTGTGTGTCTCTCTGTGTGTATCTGTGTCTGTGACTCTGTGTATGTCTGTGTATGTGTCTCTCTGCATGTCTCTGTGTCTGTATGTTTCTCTCTCTCTCTCTCTCTCTCTCTCTCTCTCTCTCTCTCGCTCTCATTCTCGCTCTTGCTCTCGCTCTCTCTCTGTTTGTGTGTGTGTCTGTGTGTCTGTGTGGGGGGGACACATGGAGGTCAGAGTAAATTTGCAGGAGTCAGTTCTCTTCTCCCATCCTCTGGATCCCTGGATAGATCAGGTCATCAGGCCTGACAGAAAGTGCCTTCATGCAATGAGCCATATGGCCATCCCTTAGGATGGTCTTTCACAGGGCAAATTTTACAATTCAGTGAAACACAGGGCAAGGCTCATTTTTGTATATGGATGTCAGTTGCTCTAGGATCATCTGCTGAGATTCCGTCTTCTCCACTGGGCACTTACTTGGGTCCACTCCTGAGTACTCTGCTCTGTCTGTTGTTCTGTGGACATGCAAACCCACTTCGGGATGTCCACGCATATCTGAATGGCAGCCACACAGTATGGTAAACAGTTCTTTTGCCAAAAATAGTTAGCTATTTTAATTTCTTTATCTTTCAGTATAAATTTAAAAATAATGTCTACAGATAGAAGGCCTACTGGGAGCAGTGTGTTTTTCTCACACACCGTCATGAGATGCATGGTTTTCTTTATGATGGCAGTAGAATATATTTGGTACTCAGATTCTTACTTCGAATTTCAACTTGGCCACTTACTGACTTCTGAAACAAATCATATAGTTTCTTTTCGATTTAGCCTCTTTAGGATACAAAAATAAGCATGAGAATGTACTTCTCACCAAAGAATGGTAGATGCGCACAGTAGGTACTCAGTGAATACTCTGACTTTTATTTCTCTGCTTGTTCATTTATTTATATCAGGTGCACATGTGTTTTGCCTGTACAGATGTCTCTATACCACGACATATGCAAAATAACACAGAAATCTTGGGATTTTACTCCAAAATAGTTATGACTTGTGTTCAACCCCAAACAAGGGATGACAACGCTTGGTTTATTGCTTATTTTGAATTCATGAAGTGACCTTATATTACAATGTGGAAGAAATGGATTCTGAGAAATAGAAAAAAAAGTAAGAAAACAAGGTCAGGAAGGCGAAAGTGTATGTGTATATGTGTGTGTGTGTGTGTGTGTGTGTGTGACTGTTCTTTTTATGGGGAAGCGTGGACGCCTGTCACACGGCTGAGTAATGCTTCAGTAGCTAATTCTTCTCATCCCTGTTACATGGTGAAGAAATAAGCAGTACAAATACAAGAGAGGGAACCCCACCACAAACTGTGTCACCTCCCAGGACAGCGGACTCAGCAAAGTCTTGCAACTTTGTACAGAGATTTTTGTTCATAGATACACATAAAATTGTGTTCTTAAAGTTTGTTCTACACAGAGTATGTTCCTGTCACTCTTCTATAGTATTTATATGATTCTCCTTTCCGGTTAACTTATATTGGTGCACCCTTCAAAAAGTTATGGGTGTCAACATTCATTGATTTGGCTATGTTATGACTTCTTCTTCTTCTTCTTCTTCTTCTTCTTCTTCTTCTTCTTCTTCTTCTTCTTCTTCTTCTTCTCCTTCTTCTTCTTCTTTGCTCTGTGAGTGTGTGTATACACGTATGTGTGCATGTCATGCACAGATGTACACACACCATACCACGCGTGTTATGGGTGATGATCAGAGGATACTTCCTGCTGTTGGTTGTTCCTTACACTGCACGTGGGCTCTGGGAATTGAACACAGTTCTTTACGCTTGTGCTGCAAGCACTTTTACCCCTTGAGTGTTTTTTTGTCAGCCTGCTCTGCGGGAGTTCTTTAGTTAATCCACCAATAAACAACAGCTTCAGTTACTTTCTATGTTTTCCGTTTTAACCATGAAGCTTGGTAAGCTTGGGCGTGTGAAGATGAATGGGTATCAGGAAGCTGCTCTCACAAAGCTGAGCACATTAACAAATTGTATGAATAGGACTAAAGTTTCACCAGACCTTACTGGGACTCTATACCCATGAATGACCAACAGTCCTTACTGATACAAGGGTGTGCTTCTCCCCCAACACACACGCACACACACGCACACACAAACACACCTGCACATATATACACACACATGCATGCATGCACACACACATACACACATACTCATGCATGCACACATGCACACACACGTACACACACAAGCGCACACGCACGCACAAACACACCACACACACACACATACGCTCATATTTAAACATTCTTTGGCTCGGTTCATCCCTCTGGAAGTCTAGTCTGATTCTGCCAAATTGATCCTTTAAGTTAAACCAAATCCTCTCTCATCTTTACTTAAAACTCCCAAGTCTTTCTTTTTACACAAGCCATCAAGACACTGTGTGGACAGACAAGGTGGCCTCACCTGCCAAGTGTCACCATGCTTCCCCAGCATCGATGGGGAAACCCTCCTTGTGGCCCATAGAGAGCAAATGTTCTTCTCTGCCTTACTTCCCTTCATTTCTTTTGATTACCAACCTCTTCCTCCCTCCATTCTTGGTCTCTCTAACCCCTCATCCTGATGACCCCAGCTGGCAGGCCACTGGGTTGTGATGGCGCCTCTGACACCACCCACCACCTCAGTGGGGTAGCCACTCACATGTAGATATTTAAATAATTAAAATGGTTTGGGTCCTTGTTTTTGTATTTGAAGCAGGAAAGACCACGTCACTGTTAAGGTTGCTTATTCCTGCAGAGAACCCAGGTTCAGCTCCTAGCATCTCCACTGGATGGCTCACAGCCACCTGTAACTCCAACTTGTGGTGACCCAACTCCATCTTCTGCCCTCTCAAGTGCTTGCATGCATGTGGAGTACCTAAAACCCACATAGGTGCCTTCCCCTCAAACACACAATCCAGCTCTTTTTTAAAAAAAAGTATTTAAAACAATCCTTTGGCCCATGAACCATTTGAAGTTATAAATAGCCACAGAAGCTCATTCCTGGTAATCATACCAACACCATGTATATAACACATTTCCATGACTGCAGGGAGCTCTGTTGCACTGCCCTGCCCTTCTTCGTCATGTCTGTGTAGCATTGATGGATGGCTTAAACGATATGTTTTGATGATTTTAGCTTCACTAAGCTGGGAGCTCCACAGGGGCTCAGCAGGGTTGGTGCTAACTTCTCTATCCCCATGTAGTTCCTCAGTAGCTAATTGTTGAAGAATGAGTGAGTGGGGAAATACATGGACTGAAGAATTCTCTCTAGCGCTTGCTTTTGTAATTTGGTCCTTAGCGTCCAGCAGGGGCTTTCAGAAGGACCAACCACCATGGTTTTACCCATGCTCTCTTAAATATTCTAGTTGGAAAAGATTAATTCTGTTACCGTTATCACCTGGAAATATTTAAGCTTTCTGAGGCTGGCAGAGTTCATTGCCTAACCGCAAAGACTGACCATGACTCGCCCTGACCTGTGGGCTATGGATCACAGTGTGCTTTCAGCACGTTCACGACCTCCACTCATGGCAATTCCACTTAGGTGTAACTCTGTGAACATGCATAGTTGTGGGTGAAGTACAGGATCTTTGGAGATGTCAGCAGAGAGTGTCTGACAACTGTCTCATGCACCCGACTCCTTCCAAGGCACTTGCCGTGGGATTGCTCTCCAGTGTGTGCCTTGCATGCCTGTCTGCTTCCTAAGATCAATCATCCACAGCAAGGTGAGTAACTGACAAGCTTCCAGTGAGGCTGAGGCTGGGACTGAGGCTGGGGCTCCTGCAGAGACGTTGAGAGCTCTCCCGGGCTCCAGGACCCAGCCATGTGTAGGTCTGTGGCTTCCCCCTGTATCTGACAGAGTGTTCTCACAACTGAAGTGGCTCTGTCATTCTGGAATCCCCATAGCTACTCAGTCCTTCTGATCTCTGTCAAAAGACTGCAGAGGGGAGTGAAGCAGAGGGTGGGTAGAAACTCCACAGGGGAGAGTGGAGGCTCTCAGGGGCTAGAGTAGACAATGGCCAGGTAGACTGTTGGGCCAGCCTTCATGTTAAAGAGGGTTTCTACTCTTTCTGAAGTCTCCAGATAGCTTTCCTCCAGGAGCATTTTCCTGTCCAGATGATTGGCAGGTTCATTTGATTGACTTTGAGGGGAGGGACATGATGGTATCTCCCTGTTCCACCTGAAATCCTCCAGCCAGATGATAATCTCAGGAGATTTAGACAGCTATCTGTTAATGGCTTCCTAAGCAGTTCAGAGCTCACAGCTGCATTCTTGGCCCTTTCTTCTGACTGATCACAGACCTGCAATTCGACTTGGTCTTCAAATATACTGGTCGTAAGGAAGAGTCCAGCCCCAGCAGCCTCCAAACCTGCGATCACGTAACAAGCCAGCTAACAGTTCTGTAATTTTTGTAAAAACGGAAATAAAAAGGCTCATTTTGTTTCCCGTGTTGTTAAAACACACCAGTCTCTTTACTGGCTTTATCGTTATTAAAGAATCATTCATTGTGTTTGCACATGTGTACACGTGTGTGTCACGGTGTGCCTGTGGTGCCAGAGGACAATGTCCGAGAAATGGTTCTCTCCTTCCACCCTGTGGATTCCAGGCATCAAGCTGAGGTCCTCAGGTTCATGAGCAAGCGCCTCCCCTCTCAGTCACCCCCACAATGCAAGCCTTCGTCTATTCAAATGAGGAACGTTGTACAGGGGAAAATATCAGTATCGACTGCTTTCCCTTTTGAGGAAGAAACCACCAAAAGAAGCAATAGGTGACGTTTCCATGTGTGGTACCTGAACCTCTCTGTTGTCATTAAAAGCCTGGTCACAGCCTCCCCCACTGTACCTGCGGATGACTATTCATAACAAGAGATTCTGTTTTGCTGAGTGCCCGAGAGAAGAAAGATGCTGTGTCCAATCGATTTAACCCCACTTCCTCCGGACAGCAGCCCAGCCACGGACATGAGAGAATGTGAATTGCTCTTTTTCTCTTCCTAACTGTGAGTGCACTGGGTGTCTCTGACTTTCAGGGTGAAACTTTAGTACCTCACTAGGGAGATGGAGTTACAGAAGTATGCTGAGCGGAAGACGTTTTGCTATAGACTAAGGATTTGGATGCCAGCATCCCCCAGGCTGCGGGGCTGCTTTTTAAGGAGATTGGCCGTTTGGTTTAAAGAAGTTCTTTCATCATATGGAAATACATTTCTGAAGTGAAATTCATTTTAGCGAGAGAGTCACACACAGGATCAAGTGTGTGAAAGGGAGATTGGATATTCTGTTGACCTTTAATATTGAAACTTCATTTCCAGAGGTTTTTTTTTTTTAAGATGAAGTTGAATAATATAAGATGAAAAAAAATTTATTGGTCTATTGCTCCAATATTAACTCAACAAACGGGTCAGCTTCCTGTGTGTGAAGGTCGTATGTTTCAGAGAATCTGTAATTTTGATTTTAGATTAGCGCCAGGCATATGACTTCAAAAATAAAGGTTCTCATTTTATCTGCTGAGAAATATGCAGGCGTAGGATTTGAATGCTGACAGAGACTATGAGAGCTATGTTAGGGCTTCTTACTACTCTTTCACACACATGTCATGAAGACTGTACTAGATTTCAGGATGACACGGAAACACAATGCCAGGAGTTCAAGTTGCGAAGTCCTGGAAAAGCACAAAGCAGAAACTGGCACAGCTCGCAGAGATTTGATACGAGTCGCTCCAGAAGCTGAGATTGAGGCTTCCTGACTTCTGTAAAGCTCCACAGTGGCTCTCAGGGACAGCATTATATTTAGTGTGTGTGTGTGTGTGTGTGTGTGTGTGTGTGTACAATTACTAATGGAGTCCAGAAGAGGGCATCAGAGCCCATGGAGCAGGTTGTGAAGCACCTGACTGAAAAGCTGGGAACTGAACTCTGTTCCTCTGCAAGAGCAGCCAGTGCTCCCTGCCAGTGCTCCCTGCCAGTGCTCCCTGCCAGTGCTCCCTGCCACTGCGTCGTCTCTTACTGTTTCTTTATCAGCGCATTTGCCTTCACAGTTCATGCCCACACCTTTGCAGAGTCTTAAAAGGAAATATGATGACCACCACATGTTGAGACATGAGAATTTTTAGTAAACCTGGTTTTTCAAGAATACGTAAAAAGTCTGTGTGTGTCTGTTTAAGAGGAGGGGCATATATTCATTCAGATATTGTGTTGTTTGGAAAGACTGTCTCCAGTAATGTCACTGACCTTTGCTTTATCTATCTGTTGGGACCTTGCACAGGGACAGGCCATGTTCATCCATATGAGCGCCCCCTCCCCCAATTTGTCACTCTCTGTGTACGTTCGCCTTAGCAGGAAAGGTGACCAGGCACCATAGTCATTCAGTCTAAAACATTTTCAGATCTCTCGATGATTGACACAAATTTTTACTGGTTTATGTTTAGTGACATTGCTGATGCTGTTTTAATTAAGCGCACAGGTATCTTGGGCTTTCAGTGACATCTCTGCCAATATCATCAGTTGGAACACGGAACTGTTTCCCTACACATTGTGGTCATCAAGGAAGCAATAGCGGGCCCAGACTACGTGGGAGGGAAAGCTAGGGTTTGGACTCATGTGCTTGTGTAGACAGAACATCATGGCCCAAGAGTATGCATGCATTTCCCTTGTTAAAAATTATATAAACCTATAACATGTACATGAAATTATTATTTTAGTCTATCTCTATCCTTCTAAACATTAAAAAGTGAATATGATTACAAGTAGCACATATGTAAAATATCACCGGCAGCAATATCTGCCTGAAAGTGTAGAGCCTGACTTCCATAGCATTGGGTTCTACATACATGGGACCAACCGACCATGAACCCAAGATTCTCAACTGAAATTGCACCTGCTCTGGAAGGATACAGATGTTTTCATGTTGTTACTTCTTAAACCATCCAAGAAAACAACTATTTACACAGCATTTGCATTTCACTGAGCACTGTGTGTCGTCTGGAGGTGATTTGAAGTACCCGGAGGGCATGTGCACAGGTGAGATGCAAATTCTCCATCACTGTCATCTAAGGACCTGAGCATCCACAGATCTCGGTGTCTGTAGAGAGCCTTGTGGCCCATCTGTTGTGGATACTGAAGGACGGCCATTGCCGTCTTCTGTTGTAAACATTTTCAAAGATGATCACATGATCTTCAGGATTGTATTTATGATGTCTATGCTGATAATTAAAGCATTGAGATTATCCCTTATGAGAAAGGACACCTAGTCTGTTCAGCATTGCCCATGGTTTGCCCAGGCACTACTTCCCTGCAATGGTCTGATTATGGAGATGGAGAATTCAGATATCCTATGACCTTGACACATTCTCTGTTAGCTTCCTTGGGGTCACGGGCATCTAAACTTCTGCCTGTGTTGTCTGAAGGGATAAATATAGATGTTTAAGATGGGAACTTGAGGGACTGAGGAGACAGATGTGCCACTCAAGTGTTTGTGTGGAATAAAACAGGCTATCATGAGAAATACATAAAGCCTAGTAGTTGCAAATGAAGTAAACAGGACTGCAAATGGGGTTCAGTGAAACGGACAGGTGACAGGTGACACATCTCTTCCAAAAAATTGGCTGTTAGCTGACTGCTTTTGAAATCCATTCTCTGCCACCCCAAAGAAAAGCCAGAAATTAAGAGAAAAACCTCCCAGACCAGCGAGTTTATTCAAACTGAAACTCAGTTTAGGGCGATGTGTTTCTCCGTTGGAGGCATCATTGACATTTACGTGAGAATGTACAGACTGAATAAGACAAACATTGTTATCATCCCTAACATCTGGGGCCAACAACTTTAACATTCCCAGCCTGCTGGCGAGGCTGACATCTGTTTTGTCATCATCCCTGGGCAGGTAATATCACCAAGTTATCCCTATAATCCTCTTGAACGCTTTAGGCCATCGCCTGAGTCACACATGTGCTCACACACAGCGCCTCGTGACATACATGTTGTAGAACCTCTGTAAGTTCTTTCATTTGTTTATGATTTTCATTATAATCAGAGAAAAATTAAGAACACACTTTTGCAAGGATGAGCAGTGCCATCTCCGGCACATCGATAATCGACCTCAAACGATTCCTGTGTGCATTTCTGACTTCATTTATTCCAGAACTGGGAAGAAGACACGTGGTATTGATTTATGAGTTCTGAGCAAATTCCCATTCCTGAATGAAGGCCATGATTACAGTTTGCTCATTAAGCTTGCAGATGATGAGGCACTGAATTTGGCTTTGTGGCTTATGCCCCGTTGATAATCCCGTGCGTGTGTGTGCATGTGCATGTGTGTGTGCGTGTGTGTGTGTGTGTGCGCCAAAGACTGGAAAGGCTCATTGCAGAGTGTGCTCTGGATCTGTGCATGGTGAGCACGCATCTCTGGCTCTCTCTGGGGTATGCCTGGTACTGTCAGAAACCACAGGAACCACAGGTCAATTTAATAGTCACATTGCCAGCAACCGACTGTTCTAGTAGTTTATAATACCTAGTGCACTTAAATAATAGGTAATGCACTCCATTTGTGGAGCCATAGATTTCAATCATTCATTCATTCATTCACTTATTCATTCATTCATTCACTTACTCATTCACTCACTCATTCACTCATTCAGTTACTCATTCACTCACTCATTCACTCACTCATTCATTCATTCACTCCATCCATCATTCATTCACTCATTCATTCACTCACTCATTCACTCATTCATTTATTCACTCATTCACTCACTCATTCACTCATTCATTTATTCTCTCATTCATTCATTCACTCGTTCATTCATTCACTCATTCATTCACTCACTCACTCATTTATTCATTCACTCCATGCATCATTCATTCATTCACTCATTCATTCATTCACTCATTCATTCATTCACTCACTCATTCACTCATTCATTCATCATCACTCACTCATTCATTCACTCATTCTTTCGTTTAGCTGGCATCCTTTGTTCACGGAGGAGTTCCTATTTATGACTCAGATCTTGCTACCCCAGATAACCTAGACTCAGAATAAAGCAGCAAATAGATGAAGGGTAAGCGTTGGTCCTGTGATCTACACTCATTTAACCAATCACTTTTCTGTTTCCATAACAACTGATACAATTTCAAGAGGCATCTTATAATTATACAGTGTTCACGGTTCTAGGTTCTAAAATTAAAAGTTTAAAAATGACACACTACAAAGCAGAGTCACCACATCTTTTTCTCAGAGAGCTACTTAGTTCCCTCCAGAGCAGCCATTAGTTCCCTGTCCATCTTGCCATCCATATTGCTGACTTATGTCACTCTATCCATGCATACATATGTCTGTAGGTTTTTACATGTGTGTCACGTGTGCTCCATTTTCTTCAATGACATGTACTGATGATACACTATATATTCTCTTTTTCAATCCACACAGATCTCCACACAGTTATTGATCAGCCCCTTCCTGACCCCAGATGCATAGTATTTAGCTATATTAAATATTATCTGTATTTTAAATCTTTATGAATGTCATTGCTTTTCATTTTTATTGAACACAGTATTGGAATTGGTATGTTTTGTATGATTTCTGTTTTTAAAGTAACTGAAACTATGAGTTTAAAATGGAGTGACTTTTTCTGGCTATTGGAAAATATTTTTTAAATGACAATCTGCCGGTATTGATTCACACTGTGTTTGAGACACCTCTGTCTCATGTGTAAAGAGAGATGCAGGTGCATGTTTGTATACATGCATATTTGTATGTTTATGTATATGTATGTATGCATGTATGTATGTGTGTATGTATGTGTGTGTGTATATGTGTGTATTTATGTATGTGTGTGTATGTATGTATGTATGTGTGTGTGTGTATGCACTCTTGTTTGTAGAAGAAACCAATAAACGCAGAACAACTCAATGAGAGACACTGGTATGGAGGTGGGAAATGGAGCAATGGGAACCAGACAGGAGAGACTTCTGAAATAATTTTTAATTTAGGCCTATATATATGACTCTACCAATTTTTTAAAGCTTTCTTTTTCTTTGATTATGAAGTTAAAAATTAAAATTTGATTACTGTTATACTGTCATTTTCAATATATGGTTTAAAAAGCTTAAGGTTTTATTTCTGAGGCTGGTACTGGGAAGTAGAGAAGCATCTGGTTAAAGGACCATCAGAAAGCAGACAGCCTGGGCTTGACCTGGGGTGGGGGGGGTATGAGCGAGCGCTTGTTACACAACTGAGAGGACCTGAGTTCAATCCTCAACACGTAATAAAAGCCAGGCCTGGTGCTGAGGCACCTGTAACCTGAGCGCTGTGGGAGGTGGAGACAGGAGGATTCCATGGAGCTTGCCAGTTGCTAGTCAGACTGCAATCATGAGCTCCAGACTCAGACTTTTTCTCAGTGAGAGAAAGCCTCTCGCAGGGGAACGATGTGCAGAGGAAGAGTAAGGACCTGGTGTCCTCTGGTCTCTGAATGTAGGTACACCACACACACACAGACACACACACACGCACACACACACACTTTCATATACACACACATGCACACATACACACTCATACATACACACTCTCATGCACATGCACATACACAAACACATGCACATGCATACACTCACACACACTCACATGCACGCACACTCATGCATACACACTCACACACATGTACACACACAAACACACATACATGCACATGCATGTACTTGCACACTCATACACACTCACACATGCACACACACACTCCTCCATACACTTACACACATGCACACACACAAACACACATGCATGCACATTCACACAGTCACTCATAACTCTCTCACACACTCACATGCACATACTCACACTCACTTGCACACATAGAAACACTCATATATGCACATGTAAGCACACTCACACAAACATACATTCACACACATGCACACTGACACACATACATACATATATGCTTAAACACATGCACACTCACATGCACACACACACTCACACATGCATGTGCATGCATTCACACATGCTCACATGCATACACTGACACACACACTAACACATATCCCTACACACACGCACACTTACATGTACACATATACACACACTCTTACACATGCACACACACACATACACACATGCTCACACACACATACACACATGTACACACACAGTACAGATGGCCTAACCATGGGACTTGAGCATTAATTGACTCTGGTTTTTGCCTGCTTCTCTGCAGATAATGGAGAAACAGTACCTTTCCCCCAGTTGTAAGTAATTCCCACATCATCTCCGTTTGGGTGACGTCTACAGACTGATTTTTCTTTTACTTAAATGTTTTGCTTTTATTTGTGACAATATTTGGTGCAGGGCTGTTAAACAACCTGATACTTCCCAGCCATTGGAGCTGTGCTAGGTGAGGTTTCACTGGAAAAGACTTAGAAATCTTTAGTGAGGAACTTGACAGAGGGAGTAAAGAGGGGGAGGGCATTGGCTCATAGAATCCAGTGGAGGTTTGGGGGGAAGTGAGGATTAGCTTACAATCTAGATGTGCTTAGTTTTAGGTCCAACGCTTAAGTTCAGAGAGACCTCCAGAGGAAGGCTCGGTGACCAGTTGGAACCTATGTGGATGGCTGGAAGCACCCATTTCTCAGAACCTCCAACCCAACAACATCAGCAATGTGCTGTCCTTTGGAGAGAGGGGGCTTGTCAGTATGAAGTATAAGAGATACCTGGCTCGGCTTTCTTAGGGGTTGGTGGGGATGTGGCAGGCATTGGAGCAGCTGTAACTCCAAGTCAGCCTGGTAAGCCGTCACACCAGATAATGTGTAATAATAGTAACTAGTGGCTGTGGTGTGCACTGCAGGGACCTCTCCAATGGTGCAAACGGTGTGGCCACTTTTCTTCCACCTCCTCCACCTCCTGCATTGATCCTATGACCCATGCAGGAAAGACATTTCTTCCAAAGGTGAAGTTCCACCTTTTACTGAGTTGACAGAAAACAAATGTTTCACAGTAAAGTAACTATACAAGTACAGTGAAAACCAAAATCTATGATTAGATTCCAGTTAGATGTGTTGCTTAGTGACGGTCCCAAGCCCAAGGTCTCCACTACTGAAAAAGAATATTGGCAAGGTTTGGGGACAGGGGCTTTTAAATTACTATTCCCAAGTAGATGGAATGTTCTCTTTGGCTCAACCCCAGGCAGGACTGGCACTCACTGTGAGGCGTATGGGAATCGCTGCCTCCTTGCACGGTAGAGATGAGACTGTGTGGTGCTTTGAGTGGTTTCCTGTGCCTTTTCATGTTTTTATTGAAGGAAGGAGAAGGCAGAGAATAAGATGTTAGCAGAAGAGGGAAGATCACAGCCCCAGGATGTGTGTATGTTCCTCTCCAGACCCACTTGACTGAAGACTCAGCTGGCCACACATCAAAGACAAAGGTTGTCTACAGCAAAGACTTGTGGGGCTTTGAAGAAATGAATGGGGCACAAAAGTGTGGTTTGGCTTGTATCTCTGAAAGGTTGTTGGCTCTCTCTTATCTATGAAAGAACTCTGAGGGGCTGCTGTGGGAATGTTACGGTTCTGAGTTTCTGGGATCCGTTTGTGGAGGGAATTTGCCAAATTCTTCTTTTTCACAATTCCCCTGCACTGCACAAGGCATCTCTGAGTCCTCTGAACCCTTGAATTTGTGCTTCCCCCACATCTGGCTGCACGGTCGGAGTTGGTGCTGCAATGTATCAGCAGTCTGACTTGAGATAAGCCACCGAGATTGTCTCATGGTGGAATATTATTATGTAGGAGTCAGGTGGTAGCTGGAAGAAACACTGCGTTCCAAGGGCCACTTTTACCCATTGACCCCTCCCCTGCTTGTGTGCTCAGATGACCCTCTAATGGAGTCCAGCCTCAACACTCATCACATATTGTCTAGGAGCTGCCTCTGAGCTAAATGCATGTGGCAAACACCCTGTGCCCAGCAAAACAGAGAAAATTGGTTGAGCCTGGATTAAGTAAACTTAAACAGGTAAACTGAGGCTACATGTGTCTATTGGCTACGAGGCACTGGGTAGAGAAAGGCAGACAGAAGCACCAGTGGAATTCCTTGGTTTAGAAAGCTCACAGTCCTAGAGACCATTGCAGAGGCACATGAAACAGACACAAAATATTTCAGGTCTTTGAGTGGGATAGATATGGGGTGGCTAGTGTTGGTTGTACACTTGATGTGGGCAGGATAAAGAAGGACCCGACAGTCAGTTGAAGAATTGCCTCTATCAAATTGGCCCCTAGGGTGTTTTCTTGACTCTCTAATAGATAGAAGAGGGCTTAGCCCACTGTGGGCGGTGTCATTCCTTGGCAAGTGGTCCTAGATTGTATAAAGAATACTGCTGAGTTAGCAAAAGGGAGTAAGCCAGGGAACAGCATCTTTCAGGGTTTCAAGTCAAGCCCCTGCCTTGGCTTCCATTGCTGATGATGTGTAACCTGTGAGCTAAGCAAACCCTTTCCTCCCCAAGGGGATTTTGGTCAGTGTTTTATAGAGATGCATACTAGGATGGAAGTAAAGACAGAAGAGGGAAAGAGGTGTGTGTGTGTGTGCATGTGTGTGTGCGTGTGTGTGTGTGTGTGTGTGTGTGCGTGAGAGAGAGAGAGAGAGAGAGAGAGAGAGAGAGAGAGAGAGAGAGAGGAGGGGGGCAGGGAAGGAGAACGCTCTGGTATACAGACATGCGTGCACACCCACAGTGTGGAAGTGAGGTGGGATTTGGATTGGAGTCACGAGGAACTCCCCCTTAGTAAAAAGAGTAACTTCGATACAATGTTTCAAAGACGTAGAGAAATGGAAAGATGGGAAAGTGAAGAGTGGGATAGACGTGGAGCTGAGGCGGAAGTGTCTGGAGTGTTGAAGAACCAGCTGGTCGGCTGCAGACCTGCCTGAAGCAGAACATGCAGTTGGGAGCCTCAGAAGAGATTACTTATTTCCGGGGTGGAATTTCCTCACTGAGAGGACAGTGAATTTCGTTCTGTGTGAGAGACAGGACACTGGAGGTCTCAGAGTCGGTAACTCACATACCTCAGTTTACATTTTAAGACACTACTTTAAAGATAAATATTTGGAAAACACTACTTGCTCTCAGAGAAGGTCCTGGTGGTGGGTGGGAGCACCCAGCATGGCCTCTGTAGCACTTGTGGCTGCTCGAGGGAAGTCGTGGTGGTGGAGGTGGCCAGCAGGATCCAGGTATGGCATAGAAGGTAAAAGTAAACATACGGCTTCCCTGGCAGGCGAAGAGTGCTTTGAGGAAGAGAGGCAAGTCAGGGATGACGTGGGAGGAATGAGAAGACCATTCTCTGAGGTGAGGGGATGGAGGCAGAGGGGTCTCTGAGGGAAGAGTGGACAATCCCCAACACATCACATTAACTCAGAGACCCCTGATGAGCATCCAGCTGGGAGTGAGTCTTCTAGGAATGGCAATGCCTGCCTTGTAGCAAATGCTGAGTAAACTTTAGCTGCCTTTATTATCCTGATGGATGTTAATGCCAAGGACTTCTTCAGTCAGTGTTCTATAAGACCTACTATGCATCAGTCAGTCAGTACTAGAGGTGAAACAGCGGTTGTGTTCCTGCCCAAGACTTCCTGGGGTGAACAGTAAATGCCTGGGGGTGTGGTTTCAGTGGCTCAAGGGCTGCCAAGGTCTAGACTTTGCTTTTGACATCTGTCATTTAAAAATGATCTAATCTTTATATATTCTTGTGTGTGATTGTGAGTGTGTGTATTCACGTATGTGTGTTCAAGCATCTGTGTGTGTGTAAATGGAGGGGGGTGTAGAGGTCAGAGGACAACCTGGAGTGTCAGTCTTTGCCTCTTACCTTGTTGGAGGAAGGGTATCCTGTTCCCCGCTGTCAGGAGGGTCCATGAGCATCCAGGGATGTTTCTGTCTTTGTCTCTCTCCCCTCTGCAGGAACACTGAAATCACAGACACACACTACCTACTTCATCCAGCTTTCTGTAGTCCCTCAGGGTCCTCCTGCTTGTATAACAAATGCTTTACCCTCTAAACTGTCTCCCCAACCCCTTAATCTCTCTATATTCTTGTCTTTGTCTATAAAGCAGGGGCATCAATTTTATTTGCATAGCGAGGTTTGGCATTCCGTAGACATCAGCTCTCAGTATAAAAAGAGTCTATAACACCGTTTATTAGTTTCACAAACATTTGCTGGCTACACACCACACGCCAGGAATTTCAGTAGCACTGACAATGTAGTGTATACACCGTAGAAAAAGATCTCATTTTCCATAGCATAGCAGGGCTGGAAGGAGGAGCAGCTGGCAATAAATAGAGATGGAGGTAGAACTGAGAATTACATAGACGATCAGAACGCTCGCAGGATGAAGCAGGAATGGCCAGGAGAGAGAGAACATGAAGCGCCCACAGGAGCCACAGGTGCAGCTTTTACACTCCTAGAAACAACGTGAAATCAGCGAAATTAACTTTGATAACATTTTTTAATCGAGTGCAGCCAAAATATTTTCACGTGAGAATTGTAAAAACGACTTATAAAGCGTTTACACTCACTTTGTCTCTAAGTCTTCCGGAATCTCATGAGTCTCTTATTAGCGGCTCAATCTGTATTTCCGGAGATGCTCACCAGGTAGAGATCTGTGTGACAAGTGGTTGATGTGTTGAGCATCACAGGTCTTAAGTGACATGGGTCTAAGTTGGGAGGTCAGGGAGAGCCAAACTGTCAAGAAGGCTGTGGCTGTATAAAGATTTGAGGGTCCCTTTCACAGTAGATCCTAAAGCAAAGACAAAGGATGTGGTGTGGGGGAGTGTGCTTTCTGAGGTCATCCGAGGTCACAGCAGCAAGACAAATAACAGGACGAAGAAGACAGTCTTATGGCCTCGAAAGGTCTCATGGCTGGGCTCTCAAGAATGTGAAGCATTCTAAGTGTTCTGAGACCCGACGGAAGACTTGAAAGACAGGATCTGATGATGTTCTCAGGGACTGCTGTGCAGATCGGACATGAAGAGACAGACTGGAAGCAGAAAGCTTGTAAGACGAGTGCCAGGTCCAGCTTTGGAAGGCCAAGGACATCCTGGGGAAGTGGCATGATAAGTCACAGCCATCCAGACAAGCAGGCTGGAGATGGAGCCCAGTCTTTCTGATAACTCAGTTCCTTCCGTTGAGCAAAACAACATGCAATATGTTATTTTTTTATTTAGCATATATGTATTTTATCATCAGCTCACCCATTACAAGGTATATTTTGCTAATACTTGCTTGGTATGCCATGTACATTTATGTGTGTGTAGGTATGTGTGTATGTTTGTATATGTGAGTGTATGTATGTGTATATATGTATATATGTGTGTGTAGGTATGTGTGAATGTGTGTATGTGTCTGTATGTGTATATGTGTGTATATGTAGGTATGTGTGTGTGCATGAATATTTATGTGTGTGTTATGTATGTATATGTATCTATGTGTGTATATGTGTATGTGTATATGTATATGTGTATGTGTATATGTATATGTGTATGTGTATATGTATATGTGTATGTATATGTGTATATGTGTGTGTAGGTATGTGTATATATGTGTATGTGTGTATATGTGTGTGTGTATATATGTGTATGCATGAATATGTATATATATATAGGCCAGAGGTCAACATCAGGTGTTATTTCTTAGGAGCAGCCATGTTTGAGATACAGAATTTCTCATTAGCCTGGAGCTAGCTGACCAGGCCAGGCTGCCTTCCAGTGATCCACCTATCTTTGCTTCCTTGCTGCTGGGATCACAAGCCTGTTTATGACACTACGCCTGGCTCTTTTGACCCAGCATGAATGGAAGTAAGGTCCTTATGCTTGCCAATGGAGCCACTTCTTCTTTAAAATTTATATTTCTGCCAGGCATACTTTTGGACATACACAAAAAGCTAAGTTGATTTTTGTCATTTCACTGAGCTCCGTTATGGAAATGACTCTTCTAGGCAGATGGCTTCAAATCAGGGTGGAGATTCACAGAAACATGTCTGAAGCCAGAGACTTCTAGGGGTGTGTGTGTGTGTGTGTGTGTGTGTGTGTGTGTGTACGCACTGAGGGAGGTGAGGGGTGTCTGAGCTGTCTCAGGATTCTGTGAAAAGCTGTTGAGAGGACACCCATATATTCTGTATATGATAGGAGCTAACACGGAGGCTTACACAGGAATGGACGTCCAGTGCTTTGGTAAGCACCTCCTTTTCCTTCTCCCATCCTTCCTGCCTCTCACACACTCGGAGTGAGAACAAATGAAGAATGCTGAGGCGAGACACTGACACAGACATTCATCACGGACCAGAACGGTCTCCGCTCTGCCCTCTCCATTCTCCCTGATTAAATTCTGTAAGTTGGAAGCATATGCTGGTAAAGACCAAGCTTTAATCACAGAGAGAAATTTCCTTCAGGACAGACTGCTTGCCAACTTTCCCTGACCGTAGCCGCCTCCTCTCCGGGAGACAAACACTGCCTGGAGCCAATCTATTGAGAACTGTCCACTTACGCAGAGATCTGAAAATGTCCCTGAGAATGGTCTAGACAACAGTGCGGATGCTTTTAAGATGACTGACTTGTATTTTCCTTTGTTTGAACTCTTTGGGAAAGACTCTGCCTTGACAAGCAGAGATTTGGTTTTCCCCCATTGGAGGCTTTTTATTCTTCCTTCCTAGACAAGAAGAGCTAATCTGCCAGGGGGGTGGGGGGAGGGTTGTGGGAGAGAGGGTCTAAGGTGGGGGGAGTCAAGTCACACTTTCTACTTGATACTGTAATACATGTATGCCAAACGACATATATCTAAAAGTTTTTCCTTTTGTTTTGTGTATATGAGTGTTTCCATGTATATATGCCTGGACAACATGGTGTTTGGTGACTGTGGAGGCCAGGAGAGGGCACTGGGTCCCCTGGAACTGGAGTTACAGATGGTTGTGAGCTGCCATGTGGGTGCTGAGAATTGAATTTGGGATTCTCTGGAAGAGTAGCCAGTGCTCTTAACTGCTGAGCCATTTCTTCAGTGGCCCACCCTACACACACACACACACACACACACACACACACACACACACACACACAGTAGAGTGCCAATTTAAAGCCATGTACTTGTAAATGTTTTAGTTTAATAGATTAAAAAAGAGACTATGGCATTTCATGTTGAATTTCAGGTGACAATCATATACGTTTCGTGGCTAATCTCATTGAATCAGCCAAAGTTGTAAAACCCGAACTTTGTCTGAGTCCAAAGTCCCAGCTTATAGTAGCGACTAACTGGAAAAGAGGGAAATAGGATGTAAGGAGAGAAATGTTGGGAGCTTTTACAGACGGTTTATGTGGCAGCCCCTGGACTGGTTTTAGAGTGAATGTCTTAATCTCAGATCTGTAACCCATCTATCCTCTCTGTTCTTGGCTCGGTTACCCTTACGTCACCCTGGGGGTATTGCATGGGATTGGAAGTCTGCCTGGATTTATGTGCTCACTGGGCTAGAATTACTCCCCCTGTCCAGTCCTTGGGGGCATAGCATGCCTCCAAATGCAGTTACTTTACTCTACACCTGGGTATCTGGAGGAGAGAGAGAGAGAGAGAGAGAGAGAGAGAGAGAGAGAGAGAGAGAGAGAGTTCAAATGGGAACGAGTTAGTGGGCTTAACCAAAATGGATCAACATTTCTGTCCACAGTGACACGGACGGAGTAGCATGGTGACTAGATTTGAGGTTACTATCTCTACTCCAAGAAGCCACGCTCATCTACCTGTCCTGGAGACACCAGCTGAAACAGTTGAATATATAATAAAAAGCAGAGAAAGGATTTATTTAGTGTGACCACATGGGGGACAGGGACAAAGAGATGCAGTGACTCCGTCCCATCTATCTTTGAGATTGTAAAGTGACATTTAAAGATACAGAGAGAGGTGCTAGACAGCTGGCTCAACAGCTGAGAGCGCCCGCTGCTCTCGCAGAGGACTTGGGTTTGATTTTCAGGTAGTAGCTCACAACCATCCACAGCTCCAGTTTCAGGGGATCCAACAGGCACACATGTGATCCACATACATGTACATGCATTCAGGCAAAACAGTCATATACATAAAGTGAAAATAAATATACCTAAAAAGACATGCACACAGAGATAGTCAGAGAGACAGAGAGAGAGACACGGAGAGACAGACAAACAGACAGATAGACAGAGAGGGACACAGGGAGAGACAGACAAACAGACACACACAGATAGACAGAGAGACAGAGAGAGACACAGGGAGAGACAGACAGACGGATACACACAGATAGAGAGACAGAGAGAGACACAGGGAGAGACAGACAAACAGACAGACACACACAGATAGACAAGAGAGACAGAGAGAGACACAGGGAGAGACAGACAGACAGGCAGAAACACACACACAGATAGGGACACAGAGACAGACAGACAGACAGACACACACACATACACAGAGAGAGAGAGAGAGAGAGAGAGAGAGAGAGAGACACACA
>NW_021604638.1:4086767-4133587 GCF_004785775.1 Grammomys surdaster | reverse complement strand
AGAGAGATCTAAGCAGCTCTAGTCAAGGTATATTACTGCTTACCACTCTGGCTGGCCAGGCCTTTATTCTCCTGGGATATTTCTGAGGAAACTCCCAATTACTTGGGACTCACTTCTTTAATAGTCGGATAGCTAAAGAATAGCTTAGAATAATGCACTTCTTCTGTGTACAGCATCTGTGCCCAAAGACAATCAAAGACACCACACTTCGACCCAAAGGCAGCCATCAGTGACAGCCTTTCTGTGTTGTTTTTTTTTTTTTTTTACAGTGCAGAGCTGAGCTAAACACCCATCTGCTTTGTCATTAAGCCTTGTCTTGACTGCAGAGGAGCTGACATCGGAGGAAGTTCCCACACTTCTCCCTTTAAGGTTAGCTCCATGACCTTGATCAAAGGGCCTAATTCCTGGAGGCTCATGCTGACTCGTGTTTGAAGTGGGATACTGATGGGTCATCTTAGAACTGCCATATTAAATAACTGGTGGCGTTTGGTACATGATGGATGTTTCATAAACACCACTGATGCTCTTTTACTAACTTATTTAACTCATTCATGTTTGTGCAGCAAGTACATCCTCTACCCAAAAGACACAGCCAAAAATGAATGAAGGAGGCTGGTGGCCCACACGTGTCAGGACGGAGAGGAGGGTACGCAGCTCCCATGGCTAGCTGAGCAGCTACCCGTAGTGGACCATTGCTGGGGAAGAAAAGTCGGTTTTCTTTATGGACTGTCCCTGATGTTCAAACTTATCCTTTATTCTCTCTGACCAGACCAGCACGACTCACTTCTAACAGCTAGGTCACATGCCACAAATGCCCCACAGCCTTCACAATCAGCCCTATTAGCTAGATATCACATGCGTATTGAGGATATTTAACATCCAAATGTAACAGCTGGCAATGTCCTTGTCTTGTCCCAAGGTGTAGCAAGAGGATGTACCCGGAAGGGCAGCATCCTCGGGCTGTGAATTACTGAGCCAGATTAGTTACATTTCTGCTACATTTAGGTACACACAACTCCTAGCAAGTAAAGTAACACAAAGGGCGGGGAACTGATCTTCATGGACTGTGTGCAAGCATTGCGCTCAATGCTCTGGATTTGTCTTTTCATGTTAGCTCTTGCCACCGAGGTGTTGTCAAAGCTTGCAACATTGTCTCTGTTACAAATGAGGAGTCTGAGTTTAAACTTTCACAGGGAATTTCCAGCTCATAGCTCCTATTCTTGAGCAAGGTCTAAGTTTACTTTTTATAACGAGATCAGGTCATGTGGCTAAGTAAAATTAAATGGAGTTAGAAGCTAAGCAAACAAGCCTACACTGAACTGTCCGGAATGGTGCAAACTGCTTCACAGCTGGGGAGTTGTCAATCTGCAGACTGGTCAGCATCTATAGACCACACTGGCCTCCAGGGTTCAGCAGAGTCAATCCCAGCGCTCACCATGAGTCACCAGGCCGTGGACCGCTCACCTAGCGGTGGGGGTGAACTCACTGCTTCTGACGGGCCTTAAGTTATGTATCATTGGCAAACCCTTTATTCCGGTTAGAGCATTTGTTCAGTGTGGAAGAAAGCAGTGTTTTGGTTTTGGAAAACCTGTGCTGAAATTCCTAGTTGAGTTTCTTAGTCTCAGAACCTCCCTTCCGCAAAGTAACGAATGAACACAATTCTTAACCAGCAGGGCTGTGGGGAGCAGGATAACGCAGCGTCACAGATGGGACTAAGTCTGTGTGGTTGATACATGGTTGTTGCTCAGAAAGTGAGATGTGGTTGTTGAAGACTTTCTTCTAGATAGCAAAAAGCTCAGACATCATAGGGTGACTAACTAATACAAATGTAGGAGGAGCCAGGGTAGGGATGGCCTTACAATGGAATCTTATGCAGTGGCACGGAAGCGGCTATTTCTCGCTTGCCCAGACACTTGGCTATGCTCAGCCTTGTCTGTTTTTTTTTTTCCAATTTTGGAGAGTAAAAGCAAGTGGACATCTGATTTTTTTTAAATGTGAAATTTGATATAAAAGTTTTCTTAATGTTGGGGGAGGGGGGGACAAATAACCCCAAATATCCGAAGGGAGGGAACCATCTTGTGATACCTCACCCATAATTCAGTGAATGGTGGAGAGGTTGATGCTAATTCAGAAATGAGTTGCACAGGGTTAGGACCAAAAAATCTTGTCAAAGGAAGAAGGAAACAGGAAGAGACTCTTGAGAGGTTGGAGAGGAGTGGGCTGTGCATTGATTGATAGTCTCCAGATACGTGGAGGGACTTTAAATAGCTGAAAATGACACATTACCTCTTGTCTTCTTGAGAATATTACAAAGAAAATGGACTTGAGGCATAATAACATTTTGAAGAAAGATAAGGAAAGTTTTCTGGTTATTAAGAACTCACCCCGCTTTAGACCAAACCTTTATATTTTAAAAAATTGATGTTTTTTTCTTCGAACCAGGGCAGGTGGGCAGAAGGAGAGGGTTGGCAGAAGTTAGGTGACCCCACTCCCAGCTTTGCTACTGGGATCCCTTACTCAGTCCCTGCCAGCTCTTCACACTTGTTCTTCACTGCGGACAGTGTGACAGGACACAGTGGCAGGACAGAGGATCGCTCTGGCCTTCTCCTGCTGGGACCTGCAGATGTGGAACACATGACTAGGAATGCAAGTGTCCTGGTGGCGGTTTCCCCTGGGAAGTCACCTCTTCTGCCTTGACAGATGTTAACGTGACATTTCTCTCCTCCTTCATTATTCTGAATAACCTGAGACGGCAAGCGGTTCTGAGAGACTGTGGTCCGACTTCCATTTACGGATGGAGTAGGAATCCCAAGTGTTCCCGAAATGGCAGCCAAACCTTTTCATGCTAACTTGGGTTCAGGTGTACTTAAAAAAAAAAAAAATTCAAACCCTAATGAAGTCTTACATATTCCTTTTCCTTTTGCCAAAGAATTTGAAGTTATTTTAAATTATAGGGAGCATTGCCTGGCAACCATAGTGATGTGGTTTTCTGAGAGAAGTTTTGCATTTTCTTTTGCTACTGAAGGGGACTTGAGAAAGAGCATGAAAGACAAGGTTCCTGGAGAAATGAGAGAACAACCCAGTGTCTCTCTGGAACAGGAGGTCACTAACACTGCTCTTACAAAGGTCAGCTGATGTGTGGTTCCTGTCAGAGAGAGGCAAGGGCACCTGCAGTTCAGGAATTCTGAACTGTGTTTATCTTGGCTCTGCTCAATGCTTGAAGTGAGCTGAGAAAATCAGCCCTTCTTCTATCCTCCTTCCTTCTTCTTCCTTCATGCCTTCCTTCCTCCTTCCTGTCTTCTTTCCTTCTTTTTTCCTGCCTTCCTTTTTTCTTCCTTCCTCTTTCCTTCCTTCCTGCTTTCCTTTCTTCTTCCTTCCTCCCTCCTTCATTTCCTTCTTCCTCCTTCCTTCTTCCTTCCATCTTCCTTCCTTCCTGCCTTCCTTCCTCCTTTCTACCTTCCCGCCTTCCTTTCTTCTTCCTTCCTTCTTCCTTCCTTTCTTTTCTCTTTGCTTCCATCATTCCACTCTTCTTTATCCCATCCCCCTCCCTTTCTTCCCTTTCCTTCTTGCCCTCTCTTGCTTCCCTCCCTTCCCCCTCCCCTCTCCTCCTTCCTTCCTTCCTTTCTTTCTTTCTTTCTTTCTTTCTTTCTTTCTTTCTTTCTTTCTTTCCTTCTTTCTTTCTTTCTTTCTTTCCCTCTCTCTCTCTCTCTCTTTCTTTCTTTCTTTCTTTCTCTCTTTCTTATTTTCTTTTTTTCCTTCTTCTCTCCTTAAAGAATTAGTTATTTATTTTATTTCATGTTCTTGAGTGTGTGCCTAACTGAATGCATGTATACCACAGGCTTGTTGCTCAGGGAGGTCAAAGAGAGCACCAAGTGCCCCAGGATCGTAGTTCTGGATGCTTGGGAACCACTATGATTAGGAAATAAACTAGGATCCTCTACAAGAGAAACAATGGCCCTATCTGCTCAGCTATCTTTCATGCCTTTCCTAATTTCTTAGAGTCATAGGTCACAGTGTTCTATAGATATGATGTCAGGCTCTAAATTTGTGATTATTATTGATTCGTTTTCCTTCTTTAATTTTTAAATTTTTATTTTTTATGAGACAGAGTCTTATTCTGTTGCCCAGGGTTGGTCTAGAATTCACGATATAACCTGTTCTCATTTTGACCTTGGATTCAGTGCAGTCCCCCTGCCTCAGCCTCCAGAGGACTGGTATTAAAGGCATGAGGCACAGCACTCAGCTTGTTTGCATTATTTTACCATCTGCTTCTTTTAACTGGGAGAGAAAGGCCACAGATCCAGTTGAAAACCTGCTTGGTTTCTGCCTGTCTTCAAAGTCAGTCCAGGTTTGTAACTTGCTGGCTTAGGGATCTGACACTAAGCTGGGCGGAGCTCCATGGGGTGGAGCGGGTTCCCTGAGCTCCGGCTGCAGCACTCAGGATACCCTCCCACACACAAGGACAGAGGATGGGTCTTTACGATCTGCCTTTCCAGCGTGTGTGTGTGTGTGTGTGTGTGTGTGTGTATGAGTATGTGTGTGTGTATGGGTATGTAAGTGCATGTGCATGTATGAGGGCATTTGTGTATGTGGGTCTGTGCGTGCATGTATGTGTGTGTGCATGCATGCCTGTGCATGCATGCCTGTGCATTTGTGGGTGTGAGTGTACATGTGTGTGTGCTATGTGTATGTACATATGAATGCGTTTATATGTGCACTTGTGCAAGCATGTGTGTGTATTGCATATGTGTGTGTGTGAGTATGAGTGAATGTGTATATGCTGTGACTATAAAGGGACTGGCCAGGGAGTGCACCGTAAGCCAAGGAAGCCAGTGTGACTGCTGTGTGCAGTCCTAGGCTTTATCATCTACAAGCATTGGTCAGTTTGCACCCCTGAGGCAGGGCACACGCTCACGGGACGCAGGACAGAATGAGACAAGACCCCATCCTAGACGTGTTCCTTCAATGAGATTAAGTCTTTTCTGGGAAGAGAAGGGCAATGAGCCTTAACATTCTACATTTTATTCTTTCTATGAAGTAATATTCCAGGCCTGGCTGATCCCAGCAGTTGTGGGCGTGTCCCAGGCATAGCATGACTCAGGGAAAGCCAGGTGCTGGCTCATGGGGAAACCATACTCTCCTGAGATGCTCCTGAGATGACTCTCTTGGGAATGTGTCATTGGTCCAGTCCATGGTGTCTTTTCCTCTGACTCTTCCCAGTGCTCTGCCACTTGAAGTCTCCTCACTCCCACTGGGAACATATGCTGCTCTGATATTTCATGATTAACCTTCATCTGCTATTAACGGGTGGCTCCTTCTCATGGTGGAGGTTAAAGCAATATATTAAATGACCAGGTTAACATCTCTCTGGAATACCTTCAGGCTTCTGCGTCTCCCACTCCCTCACCCCTGTGGTAACATTTGCTCTAGGTTTACCTAATATATTTGCAGATGGTGTTTAGGCATTTATATAAATACATATAGCCCTAGAAATGCAGTCATTTGGACTGTGTATTCTTTTTTATCTATTTAGAGATAGGGTCCCACTATTTGGCTCAAGGTGGCATAGAATTTGTAATCCTGCCTTAGACACCTGTGAGCTGGGCTTGCAGGCCCACATCACCACTCACTCATGGCTTGGCGTGTGCATTCTCTTTGTCAGGAGCATCCTTTATACAATGTTCCAGAGAAAAATTGCTTATATAGGGAAATCTCATGTATACCTCTAAAATAGAGTAAGTACTGCAACACTGTAGTAGTGAAAAATTCAAAACAGCGCATATGCTCAAGTCCTAGTTAGCTCTAAATGTCAACTTCACACAGCCTAGAGTCATCTGAGACAATATCCTCAATTGAGAATTGAAGAATTGTGTCTAGATCAGTTTGGCCTGCAAGCATGTCTATGGGGGATCATATTGATTATTAATTAGCATAGGTTGGCCCACTGTGAGTGGTGCCATCCCTACACAGGTGGTCTAGAGTTATATAAGAGAGCTAGCTAGGCATGAGCCTGTGCACAAACAAGCAGCCTACCTCTGTGGTTTCTGCTTAGGTTTCTGCCTTGACTTCCCTCAGTGGTAAATCCCACCCTAGATGTGTAAACCAAATAATCCCTTTTGTCCTCTACGTTGCTTTTGGTCAGAGTTTTTGTTACCGAACAGAAACGCAACTAGAATCATCCACGAAAGAGGGGCCTTTAGATGTCAACCAACTAGCTAACCAGGCGTTCTTGGAAAACTTGTTTTCTTGCATTTAAAGGATGCTTGCAGCCATCTTTCTTCCCTGGTTCTTGGCCCGACCCTTCTCATCGGGAGTTTTCAGTCAGGTATCTTTTTACTCACCTTGTTTCTCTCCTCTCTCTAAGAATGCTCGTGGTTGCAGTAGACCTGGCCAGACAACCCCAGACAATCTCTACCCCAAGACCCTTGACCTAACCCCACCTGTGAAGCATCATTTTCCATTGTCAATGTAAGACACGTCAGTCAGACTGAGTGGAAGATGATATGTCTGTGACATATGTGATTGACCATAGCCTGGAAACAGATTTGTGTTGTCTTGGAGGCTATATTCCACTGTCGATGCTGTCTGATGACATTCCTAAGCTTTAGGGTTGCTAGAAGAAACCTAGTCATCTGTTAAGCTGAGATCTTCCAAAAATTTTACCTGAGTGGTCAGGGGTGAGTGACAAATGGCTATTAAAGGACTAATACGGTCCAAAATACTTTGGACCTGTAATATTCCAACTGTCCACAGTCATGAGGTCCATGTCAACTAGTCTGTATGCAGAATGTCTAACACAGAAGTGACTTTTCCAGGGAACTTCTGTTAATAACAGAAAAGCGTCACTCTCCCATCTTCTGGGATTAGAGTATGGGCACCTTTGAGGAGAACCTTTTCTTGTTCATAGCCACACAGCACAGCCACGACTCAACTGTCCTTTGAAACTTTATCCTTGGAAGTCTCCTACCAACTTCAGTTTAGAGACCCATTTGTGACATGTAATCCAGTTCAGAAAGCTAAATTCCTCACTAAGAACAGTCATTAGTTCTATTGGTTGCCGTTGAACAATGGCGGATTGACGGTAGAGTCAAGGAAAGATGTGTGCAGCGACTTGAACTTGAAAATGATGCACATCTCTGAGGGAGATCCAAGTTATCCAGAAACCCAGGCTAGCCCAGGGATAACCTGGACTGCTTCTAGCCAGCTGGGTTTGTCCACAGCAGGCTCAATGCAGTCTTGTGATGCAGAAGTATTTGGGGACTTCTGTGTCTGGGTGTAGCTTCTGACACAACTCATTGCTTCCTGATTCTACAGACTTTTCACTCTCCACAAGGACATGGAAAGCATTAAGAGATGTGTATACCACAGTAAAATGTTCACTTGTAACGTGTCATGCACCCGTAAGCTAAAGGTTGACAACCTCTCTGGGTGCAGCTCCTGTCTCCCCGCTTCCCTGTGTGTGATTCCTTAAGAGCGCAGAAGTGTTCATGGTTGTATAATTCTGTTAGAGCTGGGAGAGGAACTGTGTTTAAATATGCATGCTGGGCGCCTTTGTCAGCTACGGATACATATTTCATTGCGGTTGGAATATCTATGGACGTGCTTATGGCGCGGGGGTTGCTTTTATTCAAATCAGGATTCTAATTCAGTCTTAGGGAGAACTGAGCAACATTGTTTCAACGCTCGCCTCTTAGGAGGTAGTAAGGGTGTGTTCCGTGGCTCTGTCTTATTTATAGAGGCCTTTGCAGCAGACAGAGAGACACCAGCAAGGGAAGGAGCTGATTGAAACTTAACCCTTTGGAAACTCTCAGCTTCACTAGACCCGTTCTGATTTACTTGCATCTGATGGAGACTGTGCAATAGTTTCAGAGCTTGATCTTGCTTTTGTAACAGTCTCCTTAGAGCTTTCTTCATCCTTACAAACATCCAGGTCCCTCCAAGAGGTGAGCCGCTGTCTGGCTAAGGTGGTTTGATGTTGGGTGCATGCTCATACTGACTTAGGATGTAACTGTGACAGAAATGATGAGACTATCAATATAGATATGTCCTCACTTATTCAATCAAGATGCACACACTAGGAAATCTGGATTTCTTACTAGACTGGCAAATAGAGACTTCTCTCAAAGAACGTGTGGTCTAGAGTTAGACCCAAGCCTATCTTCCACCGAAGTCTTTATCATTAGTTTTGAAACAGGGTTTTCTCATAGCCCAAGCCAAACATGTAGCTCAGGATGGCCTTGAATTTATAATCCTCCTGCCTCAGCATCCTAAGTACTGAGGGTCCAATTTAACATTGATGCCTTTAGCATTCTTGCATTGTCTTATACCACCACATTTAAAACTGTCTTTCCTCAGGAGATTCTCTTCCCCTCAGGTCTCTCTGGGACTTGAAAGCCCCTCCCATTCTCAAGTCTCTTGAAGCTGCATTGTCAGCTCTAAATTCTGTCACATCTCTAGAGTCATGTGTTTATGCTAGTCTTCCAAGTTCTTTATGTTCGAGAATTCCAAAATAATATCATGGTATATAAAATCTCGAAAGACTTAGTCATGTGTACTTGATTAAAATGTGATTTCCCACCCTTGTATCTTGTCTGCCCATGACCTTAAAGATTTGTTTCCCAACTCTTCTGTCTCTTGTCATCACTTGCTGCCACTGTGATAACTCACTTGGGCTAACCTGGCCTCAGTTTTTTCTTTTTCCCTTGGAATAATAGATAGAGGTATGGGCTATGACAGGCATCAAGTGCTATTTTGCATATGCATAAAATGGGAGGTTCGTGTTCCGGAATGATTTATGCAACATGAGATTGAATATCTCAGCCTCCGTGTAGTTACATAGGCTCTGCCATTCAAAAGCTGCTGTGGGGGACTCAGGTATTCGTTTTGTATTTCTGAGCTTTAATCTCCTTGTTGGTATAACAAGACAAGCACAACCTTTCCTGTATAGGATTGAGTGCATGGGGAGAGCACCGAGGTGCCCCTGGTGGTCTGCATGGCTCTGCAATGGATGTAATGTGCCCTCCACCGTGAATACCCTACGATCCTAGCCATCCAGGTAATGGTGTTGGGGGCTGGGGCTCTTGGGAGATTACAGGAGCAGAGAGCCCTTAGGAACCACATGGCAGCCCCTGTAAAGGAGGCTTAAGGTGTGTCAGCTCTTCCCAGAGCTGTGAGAAGTAATTGAAGCTCAAACGTTCCATCATAGCCTCTGGTATGGCAGCCTGAGTAGACAAGGGCCTCCTCCTAGATCTTTGTGCACTAGGTCCTCTGTTAAGATATTCGTGTGACACTCCATGACCTCTCTGTGATAGCTGCTACCAGATCTTACTTTGCCATGAGGAATTTGGGGTCTAGTTCGAGTCCACTCAGGTAGGAATCAACATATCCAGGTCTCCAATATAAGTTGGCCGATTTTCAAAGTGTGTCATATGTTAGTTAATAATTTGGGGGAGGGGCTATGGCATTCTGAACTTTATTCTTTTATATCAAAGAGGTGGGTATTATGAAGATTGAAGGAGATATAAGGGGTCAGCAGTGAAATGATTCAGTGGCCCCTCGGCCTTACACCCTGAGTTCAACCCCTTCGACTACACATGGCGGAAGGAGAGAAATGACTCCCTCAAGTTTTTCACTGACTCCCACATGCCCTTCAAATAAATAATAAATATACTATTTTTTAAAAAGACATAATATATACTGGATGTTTAGTGCCTGTTTCACAGTAAATGTTGAAAAAGACTGGACATTTAATATTAGATTTATGCACTTTTAACCTATAAATAATAATCCTTATCGATTCTGTATCTATTGTTATCTTTAAATTTTAATGCCCTCCCCAGATTATGAGGATGTATTCTTCTCTATAAGGATACAAAATTTGCTAGTTACTATGTTACAAAAATAAGGGGCTGGCAATGCTTTTGTAGCTTTCTTGGAAGGCAGAAATACACTCTGTATTTGGGTCAGGGCTCAAGTTTGAATGTAACCTGTTGGCAGACCTTTCAAATAACTAGTTTGCACTTTAAATAGATGTCATTAAGTTTGCAACACCCTCATGGGATTCAAATAAATGATGAGTTTGTAACCATATTGGAGAATTTGCCTCTATGCTGTGAAATAACCCATTTCCCCATTTCCTTTTTTTTTTTCTTTCCAATGAATACTTGTTTGGGCTTTAAGGAGATGTGACACCTTAGAAATTACAGATTGTCTGTGGGCAGTCTGACCCAGAGCTGTCAGGAACACCCATTTCATCTTCTCAGGAGAGAATCTTATTGAACGTTCTGGTCTTGGACCCAGTATGCTTTTACAAGTATGGTACACAGAACTGCCCACTGAGTCGACCTGGCTCATTCCTTCATCGTACACACATCATCCGGCCTCTCCTTTTCCTGACATGGTTGTTTGGACCAAAGGCATGCCAGGGGAATGTGCAACCCACCTCTACCTCGTCCATTCTTCCCATCTCAGCCAAGGGCAGGTCTTCATCACTGCCATAGCGTGGGGCACTTTGTGGGTTCACGCTTTTTACATGGAAGGCTGAATGTCAGCTTCTTGTACCTCCACCAGTGCTCAATTCTGGTCAAGATAATGTTTGAAACTGAAACAGTATGAGTCTAGTCCCCTGCTCAAGATGCCACACATTTCATCTGCTATTTAGCGCAAAATGCAGTGTCTGTAGGTGGCCTCTGATGGGTCAGTGGCTCTGTCTCAGGTTTTCTTTCCTGTGTCACCCTGCCTCTTCCTAATCATGGCAGGTGCACATTGCCTCTGCTCAGTTTCCTGCCTTTTGTCATCTGGCTCACTGGTTCAATGATACCCAGCAGAGAACCTCTATGCACATTCTCTGAAATGGTGTGTTCTCCTGGCCCTTTATCCCTGTCACCTGACTTTATGTCACTCATCAGCAATTGTGACCTTTTGAAGCACCTGACTTCTGATGATAAACAGGTACTGTGCTCTAGCACCCGAGTCCTCTAAACAACCCGGATTTTTTTGATACCGACTCCCAGGTTCCCCAAAAGATATCATAGATGAAGGCTTCTGTGGCTGGACTGCCCCTATTTCAGATTCCAGCAACCGATAGGGCTCCCAGGCACCCAGTGCTTCTGTTTAGCATTCTTCAAATCTGAGAGTGTGGTTCCTCTTTCAGGCTCAGTAGACCACTCTTTATTTGCATTTCCTGAATTATTGGAAAGGTCAAGGCTCAAGAATGGCAGATGGAATAACTGCTCGGGGCTGGTTATGACAGCCTTGTATGTCCCATGTCCTCTCTGGTGTGCTACTTTCTCTAGTCACTAACCCAGAAGCTTCTCGATTCCTGTCATTTAAGAGTTTCATAGAGGTACTGTGACAGTGGCCAGAGTGACTTTGTCATTGATCCCTGCTGATAAACTTAATCTCCATCATTTTTTCTCCTTTGGAAAGGCATGGCTGGGGCTGAGAGTTCTACCCCTCTAATGATAAAGTTGTTTTTTTCTGGTCCCCAAATGTCAGGTGAAGTTAAAGGAAGCTTGTTATAGGCAACAAGAGATGCTTTTGGAACCTCTGTCATTTAGGAAGTTTCAGGAGTTTTAGGAGCTCTGTACCAGGGGTTGGGGACAAAATGGAATACACAGTTCTTACTGCATTATACCAGTCTGCATGCTTCATGTCTTATTGAGGTGTCAATCATAATTAAAGCCCATAGAAGTGGTTACAATGTCTGTGATGTCACAGACGGTCCATTTGTACTTCACTCAGTTAACAAGCCCATTAATTAATTTGACAGTTAATAGAGGTCCAGTCTATACCTGCAGAGGGTGAACATGAGTAAATAATACACAGGGACAGAGGGGAAGGGCGGAGCTGCTCCTGACTGGCCAGTTTGACTTTCCACCCACGATGCCCCCTTTTCTTTGCTAAGTTTGCCAGCCTACTCAAGAGAATTTCTGAAAGGGTTTTCTTTTTTTCTTTTCTTTTCCTTTTTTTTTTAATGTAAGCCACCGTTTCATTCTTGCTGGAATTATAGAAAGGTTCATTAGATGTCACTTTTAGATCCCCTGATTCACTGTGTGTTGATTTATTTGTAGGTTAAATTAAACCAACTTTTAAGACACTGACCGATTTCTCTTTTCGGTGTTAATCCCTGCTCCCTGCCTGCAGGCATCACCGTTCCAGGTTTTAATGCCCCCACCCCACCCCCCAAAATCTACTCTTCTGTTCATTAACATTCACTCTGCCCCATCTGTCTCCTGCAGGGAAACAAAGCAAGGCTTGGTTTTAACCTTTCCCCGCATTCCTCTCCACCGGGTTTGATGGGATCAGATTTCATACCCTCTGTTCAGATTGGATGGATATGGCTGTTTGGAGAGAGCCTTGCCTCTGAAGGGCTTTTCTCTGCATTGTGATGGGTCCCGGACAGCTTGGCACCAGGTCCACAGAGCACTCTAACCGGTGACTATTGAGGGCAGAAATCCATTTGTGCCTTTGATCAGGAGCTGGCTGCCTGGGGTGCTGGCTGCAGAGTGAAAGAAAACCTGGAGGGCCAGAGATTTCCCTGCAAAGGACCTTAGACATCACAATTGTCTCCTCGGAGTTCAAACTTTTCTTACCACAGACTCCTGGTTTCATTATGAACCAAATAAGTGCTCGGCAGAGAGCAAGAATGCGTGGCTATAAAACACAAAACCAACTCAAGAATACAGAAAAGACACCCAATTGCTGGAAGTTCCCTAGAGCTGTGTAATTAAATTAAATTGTGTTTTCCAGAATTACCTGGAGCGATTCCATCTTCCAATAATAGACAGCTCTTTGCACGCAAGGCTATGTCTAAACCCTCAGAAAAACAAAACAAAAAGCCCGGTAGGGTTGTCTGTCATGGGAAAGCAGCTTGTCCCCTCTTTTCTTTATCAAGCATCACTCTGAAAGGCCAGGGCGATTCTGCATTCAGGAGCAGAGGCACTTCAGGATCAATTGCTTGCCACAATCAGGTAATGTCTATAAAATAATGAGACTTGATTTGACATAGACAGTGTTTACCAAGGCACAGTCTGCCTGGCTTATTGTTTTACTGAGAGGTGGCTCACAATAGTTGAGCCTTCTGCATCAGTCAGATAAGGATAATAATTGTACCTTAAGCAGAGGAAGGACCCACAGGGCCCTTCTCATTAATATTTCCCCACAAAGCGTAAGGCTGTCGTAACCCACAGGAAGGCAGGGCTTTGGGTTGTGTGTGGGAGAGGAAGGTTTGCTTATCTGAATGCTTGCGGATCTGGTTCTAATGGTCACCACAGGATATTGCTTTAAATTTTCTCTTATCTCTTTGTTTTGTTTATTTATGTATTTTTTAGTTTTGTTTATTTTCTTCTTTTCGTGCGCGTTTGTATATGGTGGATGCCTGTGTATACTGGTTCACCTGTGTGCGTGTGTGTGTGTGTGTGTGTGTGTGTGTGTGTGTGCACATGCCAGAGGAGGCTTGAGGTTGACTTTGGTAGTCTTTTTTTATCATCATACAAATTATTCTTTGAGGCAGAGTCTTAAAGTTAAACCCTGGGCTCACCCATATGTCCATTTTCTGTTGCTAGCTCACTCTTTTAGTCATCTTCTGAGGCTAGCATTACATACGCTGCTGGCTCACATGGCATCCATAAGGGATCTGGGACTCTAACTCTTGTATGCCTGGCGAACACTTCAACTGCTGAGCCACCTCCCTAGCCACAGGACAACTTTGTGGTTATTGTTGTTTGTATGGTATGTGTGTATGTGTGTGTGTGTGTATGTGTGTGAGTGTGTGTGTGTGTAATTTATTACATGTATAGCTGTTTTGCCTGATTGACAGTCACCAAAGCCACTCAAGCAGTGGCTTCCACGTATGTGGTCTCATCCCAAAGGAGATTAAATATAGACCAAGACTCAGCAGAAATGAATGTCAATTTGTTAACAAAAAAATGAGAAAGGCTTTTGAATAGGAGAGCTTCCATTGGACGAATACCAACCTGCTGCCCTGCCCAGTGGCTACTTAGGAGGTTTGGTTTCAAAATGGATGGGGGTCAGCTTTATTGAGAGTAGCCACTTTTGAACACACCGTGAACTGAGCCACTCCTGGGCCCAATAGGAGACATGGTCACATGGTACTTGTTCTGTGAGGAGAGTGGTCACCAGCAAGGCCAGCTGGGCACCAGCCCATGGAGGACAATTCACGGTCAACCCGGTGGGGTTGAGGAAGGTGTGTGTGGGGTGTGTTAGATTCTTCCACCTTTTGTGGTCTGTGAATCAAGTTGTTCGGCATACCTCCATCTGTGAGTTTGTCCTGCCTGTAGGTTTTAGCTTCTCCCAAGTTCCATTTTGCTTTGGAACGTAGTCATTTTCTTTAGAGACACTGGGCATATTCACAGATAAGAGAGCTTACCACTGTTTCTGACCCCTGAGTAATTTCCACCATGACGTGTTTATTTATCTATTGTCCCCTTTTAGTAAATATTTCAACTAAATCACCTCTTTTCCTGTTTTAAATATCAGTAGAATGAACACAGTCATTCTGATGTGCACAAGAAGAACTTTCTTTCTACCTGTGGAATAGCTTGACCAGGTCTCCAGGTGTCCCATGGAGCTTATCCAAACCACATATACATCTGTTCCAAAGGTCCTGATGCAACTTTCTTTCCAGGCCCAGTCCAACAAATGCGGTGACTTTCCCCTGTAATTTGCTTATTTTTACCTTATGGAGAGTATGACTCATAACTCACCAAGTCTGTATTATACTATTTGCTTACAGCCAAGTTTGTGGTCCATCCATTAAAAGTATTTGAAATGATATCGGTGGTGTCTATGTTTGTATCACTCCATGGGGTCCCGTCGGAAAAAACTTACTCCAAAGTGGAACGTATGGGTTCAGGTGACTCTTGAGTCCACTTCTGTCGGAGCTGTAGGACCTCTGCGCTCCAGAGGACCAGAAGATTAAAGCTGCAGTATAACCTGGATGCCAGTCAGGGAAGCTTTAAAATTCTGGGTGAAGTGAGAGCAACACCCACCACAGACCAGATACACAAGGATAAACTGATGTTATGGTGGGCAGAGAGCACCAGCTTGCTTTATCTCTTAACACACTGGGATTCAGATGCATTCCGGGTCCTGCAACATTCAATAGCTCTCCTCTTGGGTGCTTCTCACCCACAGTAGTTGGACAGAGGAAGTTACATTTACTATTACAACATCATGGGGGAACTGGGGTCCAATTAGTGACTGGTGAAAAGGCTCCCACTTTCTTCACATCCTTTCTGGAGGCAAGGGCGACTCCAGACAGGCTTTTCAGAGACAAGTTTCCAAGAAAGCACAAAGAATGGATTTAGTCAGAAGCCACTGACTGTGCTCCCGGGGTGCCTGCGGGGAGTGGGGTTGAGGGGGTTGACTGTCCTTCTGGAGCTCTTTCTTCTTGCTTCTCCAGACCATTCGGAAGTTACATCTCCACATCCACAGTCATCCAATTACTAAGTGGGAGTAGAGCAGGCAGCAGGCCTTGCCCCTGGTAGCACCCAAAGTCTTCAGAGGCCACTATGCAGTCACTGTGGGGGGCGTGGCTTCTTTATGATGGAGATCAGGGGTCATTATTCTCCAAGTGCAGATGCAAGGGCCTCTCACACACTCAATCTCTGCAGCAGAGGTTTATCCATTGCCTACTGGATGGACCACAGTAGGCTGGAGTTGGGGAAAGGGAGATGAGGAATAGACAAACACTTTCCATTCACTGTACAGTGACAGTAGCTGACACTTATTAAACAACTAGTCAGCTGCCCGACATCGGTCTAAGATGCTGTTTGTCCTGAAGGTCCTTGGATTCTCTTGGCCAACGAGGGAGAGACTGAATGTCACAACTATCCCAAAAAGGGAGAGAGGTTAGATAACCTGCTGAGGTCCACACAGCATGTGCAGTTTATTTTATAATTTTATTGCATTTGCATGTGTGTTTGATGTATGTGTGTTCACATGTATGTGTCCAGGCCAACTGGCGTCAGGCATCTTCAGGTCTTAAGCACGATTTACTGACAGGGTTTGTCAGGATGAGCCCCAAGCCTGATGACTCAGTCGATCTAGCTCGCCAGCTTGACCTAGGGATCTTCTGTCTTTACCTCCTCAGCACTGAGAGAAACAACCCCCTGGCTTTTTAAATGGGTGCTGGGGATGTGAACTCCAGTCCTCGAGCCTCTGTGGCAGGAGCTCTATCCACTGAGCTATCTCTGGAGCTCCAGCATGTGTATTTCACAAACAACATCTGTATTTTACAAACAACATCTGAGATGAGGCAGGCTGTGCTCATGGCTTGCGTAGTACATGCTCGGACATATTTTGACATGGGTGTGGTGAGCAGGAACCCCCGTCTTTAGGGGAACGAAGGTAGATGTAGATGTAGCGTTTGTCCAGCAAGCAGGGAGCTTGGGCTGACCCCTAGCACTGCATGGACTGGAAGTGATGGCACTTGCATGTCATCTAAGAACTTGGAAGGTGGAGGAGGAAGGATCAGAAGTTCAAGGTCATCTCCTACTTCATGTCGAGTTGATGGCCATTCTAGGCTACTTGAAACCCTGTCTCAAGAGAAGGAGAGAAAAGAGGAGGAGAAAGACAAGGAAGAGGAATAGAAAGAGGAAGAGGAGGAAAAGGAAGAAGAAGTGGAGGAAGAGGAAGTGGAAGAAGACAAGAGGAGGAAGAGGAAGAAGAGGAGGAAGAAGAAGAGGAAGAGGAGGAGGAAGAAGAAGAGGAAGAAGAGTAGGAGGAAGAAGAGAAGGAGGAAGAGGAGGAGGAGGAAGAAGAGGAGGAGGAAGAAGAGGAAGAGAAGGAGGAGGAAGAGGAAGAAGACAAGAGGAGGAAGAGGAAGAAGAAGAGAAGGAGGAGGAGGAGGAGGAGGAGGAGGAAGAGGAGGAGAACCCAATGGTAGAGGCGGCTCCGAGTGGTCCTGGGTCACAGCTTGTCTGAAGTCTTTGAGTTGCATAAAGTGTTCAGGCTTTATGTACCTGCTACTGCCACTCTGTCACTTTTCCTTCCTACCGACTGATCCTTTCTCTCTTGTTTTCACATCTTGGTGGCTGGCTGTGGCTTTTCTAGCCATTCTCCAACTCAGGCAGAACGCCAGGCGATGCTGAGACCTGCCGTTTGAATGGCATTTCCTTTAGCTCTGTGGGAGCCTCCTGGCCCAAACTAATTGCTGCCACCAGAGTTTGAAAAGTCTTTGAAGTTTTGAACATTTTCTCTGGGGACAGCAGGCTCGCCTTGGCTTGGAAAGCAAGTTGGTGTCTGTGTGAACCTGACCTTAAAGCAGCCTCTGCCTCGTCAGCCTGCTCTTTCGCCCTGATGTTTATTTTCCAGTGTGAGGAGTCTGTTGCTAGGATCTCATCAGGTAGGCACACTTGGTGTCAATGTATCCCCTCCCATCTGGCTTCTGGCTTTAACTGAGAGGAGGCATCTTTTCCTCATCATCTTTTCAGCCTCTCTACTGTTTGCATTTTAAGCTCGAAATTACTGTGACTCATTTCTGTAATGAGGAATGCCCTGTGTTCCCCAGCATTTCTGTTCCCTGCCCACCAGGTACCTGCAGGACCTCCCTTCTTGTCACACTTAAATAGGTATTTAGACATTGTCTGCTACTTGACTCTTCTCCTGCAGTCACAAAGAGCATTTCTCATCAGCAACTCTGTGTCATTCAGAGGCACTGTAGCCTTCTATTTCTGTGGCTCTAACCTAAAACAGTTGGTGAGAAGTTCCAAAAATAAACCATTCATGAATTTTAAATTGCGCTCTGTTCTTGGTAATTCGACAAGATCTTGTAAGGTCCAGGAACCAGATGGTCACATCACATCCACAAGAACCGGAGATAAGATGAAGACAGTGCTGCTCAGTTCCAATTTATGCATACAGGATCACAACCTAGGGAATGGTGCCACCCACAGTGGGCGTACCTCCCCACACAATTAACATAAGAAAACCCCACAGCCATGCTCAGAGGCCTGACTCCCAGAAGTTTCTAGGTTCTGTCAAATTGATAATGAACATTAACCATTGCAGTAGCTACTCATTTATCAACTCAGATGCCTTGATATGAAAAAACCTGGGCTTAGACTCCCTTATTTCTCTTTACCATAACCCCAAAATACAAGGACAGTGATGTTGACCCTCAGACCCGCCAAGGCGAAGCTACTGGGTGCTTTTCTTAGAGACCATCTCACATCGTACAGAAAGGCAAAGTAGAACACAGTACGATATTTGTTTTCATGTGTGTGTGTGCACGGCTCTGTGTGCATATGTTCACACACCTGAGTGTGGTGCCTTCAGAATCCAGAAGAGGGAGGGTCACATCTCCGGGAGTCAGGATCACAGGAGGTTCTAAGCCACCTGACACAGGTTCTGGAACCAAACTCTGTTCCCCTGGGAGATCAAGTGCTCTTAGCCACTGAGCCATCTCGCCAGCCTCTGCAGTAAGACGTCGAGAGGCAGTGCTCACTAACGAAGCGTGTACTGCAGTGGATTGTGTGCTTTATGCAGCTGCTCTCTTTTATTTAGCCATCGTTCTAGATTCTTACAGTGCCTATGCTATAAAGGAACTCTGTTATGGAAAGGTATGTGTATATAGGCAAGCAGGGTATATACAGATTGCGGTGCTATCTGTGGTTGCTGACATCCGCTAAGAGTCCTGAAATGTGCCCCGCCCCCCACCTCCGTATACAGTGAGGGCCTCAGGGGCATCTCTTACCGTTATGAGTTTTGAGGCGGTCTCACTGAGCAGAACAGACTTGCCTTGAACTTGCAGAGTGCCCCCTGCCTCTGCTTCTGCCTTTCCAGCACTAGGATTGAAGGTGTAACTTCACCTAGCCAGGCTTAAGAATGGACTGGCTGATACAGAGCCAGAAGGATGTTTCCTAGCATCTCAGTGACTTGGATCTAGACTTGCTGTGTCCCTATTGTAAGTTATGACTCCCGCAGCACTCCCCACCACACCAGTATTAATAACAAGGAAGTCTGCAATAGAGAGATGAAGACGGGACCCAGTAAAGCAATAACCTTAGTTAAGTACCCTTCCACCTCCCTCCTCCTCTGCCCTCTTCCTCCACCCCCCTCCTCCACCCTCCTCCTCTGCCTTCTTCCTCCATTCTCCTTCCCTTCCACCCTTCTCCTCCATCCTAATCCTCCTCCACCCTCTTCTTCCACTCTCTTCCTCCACCCTCGTCCTCTACTCTCTTCCTTTTCCACATTCCTCTACCCCCTCCTCCACTCTCCTCCTCTAACCTCTTCCACATTCCTCCTCCTCCACCCTCCTCCTCCACCCACCTCCTCCATTCTCCTTCTCCACCCTCCTCCTCCACTCTCTTCTTCCTTCACCCTCCTCCTCCAACCTCCTCCTCTTCTACCCTCCTCTTCTTCCACCCTCCTCCTCTTCCACCTTCTTCCTCCTCCACCCTTCTCCTCTTTCTCATCCTTCTCCATCTTCTCATTCTCCCCCCACTCTGCCTTTTGTGTTTTGAGACACGATCTCATGTATCTCAGTCAGTACTTGAACTTCCTATGTAGCAGAGGATGTCTTGAACTGATCTTCTGGGCTCTACGTCCCAAGTGCTGGGATTGCAGACATGTACCAGGACAACTGGTTGATTTGGTGCTCGAGATGACATCCTGGGCTTCGTAGATGCTAGGCTGACAGTCTACCAACTGAGCCCAGCCTAGCCCTTGAGCTGTATCTCTTAATACTAAATTTGTGATGCAGAAAACGAGATTTTTATATTTTGAAGATTATTATTCAGTTGACTCTACAAGAAATGTGGTTGTTTTTCCTACATAAAAGCCAATGGTAGAAGCAAATTGTGTTCTTTGATTACTATTGTAATTCTAGATAAAATATTCTCCCCGGATGCTGATGGCTATTTGCAGGCAGTGATGAGCACACACAGAGACCAGGCTGCTGCTTCTTTGATTAACTGCCTCATTTTATCTGTTCTTCGAGTAACTTAGTGGAACTTCCTTTTACTGTCAGGAATGATTCAGTTCCCCAAAAAGGGATGCAGAGAGAAAAGGACCAGTTTGCAGGGCTGGAGAGGTGCTTCGTGTGGTAAAGTGCTTGCAGTTCAAGGCTGAGGCCACATCCCAGGTACCCACGGAGAAGCTAAGCCCAGTTGTATGAATCTGTATTCCTGGAGCTGAAGAAGCAAAGGCAGAGGTTCTTTGGGGGCTCGTTGGCTATCTGGCATTGTTCAACCAGTGAGCCCCAGGCTCAGTGAGAGACCCTGTCTAAAAAAAAAAGTAGTGAGTGACTGAGGAAGATAGCCAGGGTCAGCTGCTGGCCTCTATACTCATGAGCACGCATGAGTTGGGTGATGCGTTCACATCAATGGAATCCTAACTAAGACACACATGCATGCATGCACATACATGCACACTTGCATGCACACACACAAACGGAAGTACACCACACACACACACACACACACACACATGCCCAGTGGCTGGAGAACTAATCATGATAAACCCAGGGTCACAAAGACTTTCCTTGGACTAAATGTTGACAGCTTAAGCTCAGGAACCGGAGCTTGGCCTGGGAGGCAGGCAGCCTTGACTTCAAATGCGGATTCCATGGTGTGATAACTTCATCTTTACACCGATGACGTGAATGGTTTCAAGCTTGCAAGGCTCGGAAGAGACGTAAATGGGAGTTTAAAAGAGACATACGTGTCATTTAGGAAGCAGGGCAGAGTCCCTGAAGACGATGTATTAATGACGACATTAATAATCAATGTGTCCACATATTTTGATTGCTCTCATCCTTGAGAAGCCAAACAGAATCACTTTGCCAATGCTTTTGTTTTGCCAATCCTTCAAAGCAAGAATAGAATTAAAAAAAAACAATTATATTTCTCATAAAAGTTACACTGTTTACTTTTGTGTACGTGTGTGACATATCTGCTGTACAGTACATAAGTAGAGGGTAGGAGACAACTTGCAGAGGTCTTTCCTTCTACTACATGAGTTCTGGGGATCAAAGTCAGGCTATTAAGCTTGGCCACAAGCTCCTTTATCCACTGAGCCATCTTGCCTACCCAAGCATCGAGTTTTGACAGGTTTCTTCCCTGTAAGCTGTCCATGAGAATCCTCACCGATCTTTGTGACCAGGCAGGTTTCTTTCTCTTGGATCTTCGGCTGAAATCTTCTCAGCTTATTACGTCTTACCTTTCTGCCCTTTTCTGGCAACATCTGTTCCTGGTGGGGGTTTTATTTATTTTTTTAAACAGTGTTTTCTCAAGCATGGCATTCATTTCTCTTCCTTTGCTGGAGAGTGACAGTCTAATTTTCTACCCCGAGCCCTGGCACCGAGTGGCTTTTACTCAGTGTTGCTCCAGTAATGTGGGTGTGAGCAGACGGAGCCACATTTGGCATTTTCCCTGAGATCATCATGGCCGTTTGCTTTAGAAAAGACCTTTTAAAAACAAAAATTCTCTGATTTGCAATTTCAACATTTTGCCACAGCAGATAGATGGTTCCCCAATGTTGTTAGAACTTATTTCTAATTACAGGAATAAGTCTGTTTCAGCAGTGATGAGAATTTATTCAGGTTGAATTTATCCCTGGCTTTGGAACAAAACCCACTGATATTTGAAAATCCTATATGACAAATGGCTGCTATTACAGAAGACCATTGCCACAGTGTGAAAGCCTTTCTTTGAGGCATTAAAAAGCAGCATTTCACAGAGTGGACTTGTAAAGGCAAAATGTGTTTTATGGTCACATGAAATAATGCATCTTTTAAGGCGGTGTCTCTCCATATGATGGAATGTTCGTGCTGTATATATCTTGGGCCTCCCAAGGCCTTTTTCTTTTCTTGCTTCCATTTTTATAATTATGTCAAGGCTTGTTTGGAAATCCCAGGCCCATCCTGAGGCTCTTTGATATCCTAAAGCATCATTTATGAGATTCTGGGAATTTTCTGAGTTTGTAATATAGTATTTCTTGATTCATTTATTTGTTTGTTGGTTCATTTACTCATTCACATACACACACACACACAAACAGAGAGAGAGAGAGAGAGAGAGAGAGAGAGAGAGAGAGAGAGAGCTTGATGCGCTTTGAGACCTTACACATTTGATATGATTAAGAGAAGATGGTGCATGATTTTATCTTCTGTGGTGGGAGGCACGTGACGAGGCTGCAATTGGCTCAGTAACTGTGACTTCCATCATTGATCTGAAATCACTGTGTTTAGACCTGGGTGTGCTATAGATTGTGGTTGGGTGGGGGTGAATTTCTGAGAAGGTGACACTACAGAAGATGTTGATGCTCCAGTGGCTTACAACACTCCTAATTCTGTGACACTTTAATACAGTTCTTCATGTTATCGTGACCCCATAAAATGATTGTCTTTGCTACTTCATAACTATGATTTCTCTACTGTTATGAACCACAATGTAAATACCTGATATGCAGGATATCTGACAGGCAACGCCTGTGAAACGGTCATTCAAACCCCAAGGGGGTCGGAACCCAAAGGTTGAAAACTGTTCTCTTAAGGCCTCACCTTCTTCTAGAATCATCCACTCTCACTCTGGGTACAGCTGCATAGACAAATGTTAGCAAAAATTTATACAAGAGAAGGCTTATGAAAGCACTTCAGACTTTCACTGACAGGAAGGGACAGTGATGTGCGTCTCCGTCATCTTCCCTATGGCTGCACCCAGGACACTGCAGAAATTGAACCTGAGTGGTCTCTGAAGCCTGAGGAGAATAAGGTATCCTGCTGCTTCATGTATGTTGGAGAGAGTAAGGTACACTGCCTCGTGGGTGTTGTGAAAGACTCTAGTAACCCAAAGATGCCAACAGGCACAGGCAGAAAGATGAACCAACGGAGGGGTACTGACCAGGGAACAAGAAGCCAAGCAAGACAAAAACGTTAAGAGCTGGTCTGATTCAGCTGACCAAAACGGTCTGACCTGTGGCAGTGGAGTGAGGGCCTGGTGTTCAGTCTTTGTGAAGTCATGATGAATTTTCCAGCACATCACCAAGGTAGTATTGATAATGGGAAGGTAGGGACCTGGGGCTGTCATCCCCTCCAGGTAATGACATGCTTTCCCAACAGTAGTGTTCTTGGTCACAACATGGGGATTCTGGATTTCCACCCCACCCCTAAAGAAGTGTCATTTTAATGTGGTGTGTTATAGAAGACAGCGCAGTCAGCATCACCCACAAATGATGTCAGCTCCCCACAGCGAGGAGCAAGTAGAGTACGTGGTCAGACAGAACTCCCTTTCCCAGGCAACCAGGAGAGCCTCCTTAAGCATCACCTTGTGGTTCCACATTCCACTTCCTCCCTCAGGGTGTCCAGGCGCTGCAGCCCCTGGAGCCGCTGGCTGGGATAAAGAGGAGCCCTGAGTGCTGGGGGTTGGGGGTGGGTGGGCAGGGCTGGGGGCGAGGGCGGGGGTGGGGGCAAGCGGAGCTTCTCCGAGCGTTTCAATGTTACAGCTCTTTCAGACGAAATTCAGTGAAATAGCTTGTGCTCTTTATTCAGAGTGAACGAGGGCTATATGAACTTTGGGGAGTAGGTAGGGGTTTTTGTGTGAGAGTATTTTGTTGACTGTGGCAGAGAAGCTGGGAATGGTATATTTACATGAAGAGGAATGGGGGGGGGGTTGAACCTGTAATTTGGCCATGGACCATGTGACTTTGCAGGGGTAGGGGATGCAGGGGTCCTGCTCTCCGGATAAGGTCAGGCAGAGACGAGGAAGCCCAGCTGAGCGAGACTCCTTCATTTTGCACCGAGCTCGGAGCTATCTGCACATGGTGGACTGGGGCCTTAACAGCAGGGTCTTCTAACATCACTGCTTCTTGGAGGAAATCTGGATTTCCACATCAGCTATGAGGGACACACATCCCATAAATCAGTCCATACCTTCTATCCATCCATCCGTCACGTCACGAGTAGGCAAGCTATCCAACCCCTCCCCCTTCGCAGCAATTGTAGAGAGATCTGCCTGAAACCAGTTTAATTAAGATTCAGAATCCCATACTGATGTTTCAATACAAAATTTATTTCAAATAAATAATAAAAACAACAATAATAATAACAATAAAAACATGAACCAAGTGTGGTGGTGCACACCTGTAACCCAGCACTTCAACAGTGGAGGCAGTGGGCTCAGAAGGTCAAAGTTATGCTTACGCTACATAGTGAATTCAAGGCCAGCCTGAGCTACCTGAGATCCTGCCTCAGAAACCCCAAATGGTATCAATATTGAGATGACAGAGATGATAGAATGCCTGACAAAGGCCTTAAAAGAGCCACTCTAAAATGGCCCCGTGAATATGTAGGGTCATACCAAAACATGTGGAGGAAAAAAAAATCAATAATCTCAGTAAGGAAGCAGAGTGCTCTTTCCGAGGTTTGAGACATAAAGAGAATCCAAATACAGGTTTAGACTGGAGGAAGAGGTGACTGGGATGGAAAAGGCAGTGAATGGCCTCAACAGCCAACTGGGGCAAATGGAAGAAAGGCAGAAAATAGAATTTATAGTACAGTTGAAACAAAGAGAAAATGGAATTAAAAAAAAAAAAAAACAGTTCTCAGGACTATTTAAAAAACACCGTAATATTTGACTCCCAGTGAGAGGAAAGGGCTGGAAAGACATGGTAGCCAGAAAGAAATTTACTCTTCAAGTGCTAAAGGAGACGGAGCCATCAGTGAGAATTCCATGTCTTGGGACAATAACCTCCAGGAACAAAGAGAGGTGAGGGTGTTTGCAGACAGGATGAATGAGGACGTGCCAGCAGCAGACTTCAGTCAGAAGAATAATTAACAGAAGATTGCTAAACAGAAAAGAAGCATCTTACAGAACCTGGGCACATCCACGGAGAAGAGCCCAGCCAGAAAACAGATGGGCGCATATAACTGAGTTTTCTCTTCTGAAGCTTTAAAAACCACCTCTGAAGATTGAGGTAGAAACCATAACACTCTCTGATGTAGTTCTAAATGTTTATATAGGAAATATTTAAGGCAATTATCAAGAGTTGAAGTAAATGGCATTGAACATCCTGAAGTTTATCCCAGACTATGACTTACTTTCATGCAAAAAAAAAAAAATCTGTGTGCAGATGTTAATAAAAGCTTTATTCAGAACATCTGGAAGCCGGTGGCAAGCCAGAGATCCTTGAGTGACTGACTGGCAGCAAACTGTAAAACACTGATACCTGTAACACCACCACAGGGGATCAGGCTTGGCAGAATGACCAAACCCCAAAGTTATACGCTGTATAACTATGCTCACACAAGATTCACAAAACATCACAAATGCATAAATGGTAACATGAGTGATTGCTGAAGTGTCAACAACATGGAACATGATGTCATGATGATAAAAGACAGGTGAGGTGTTTCCTGGTGAAGGGAAGAACCACTTGGATGTCTGTATCCTGGTTGTAACTTTGCACTAAGGGCGTGTGTGTGTGTGTGTGTGTGTGTGTGTATCCCCACACATGCCAACACATATGCCCGCATACCACATACATGCGCATTTAAAATGATTCATTAAATATTTTGCTTACTATCTTGGCTCATGCTTTTTCCAAGAGAAATGGCCTCTTGCAGCCATCAGAGAGTACACAATACAGAATTATGTTATCACAAATAATAATCCATCATCTGACCATTCATATGTGAATAAACCAACCCAGATCAATGAAGCCAGTTCAGATTAGAACAACAGACCACTAAGTTGCTCTAATAGCTGGTATTGGTAAGAAGCGATGTGTTGTTGGTCATTTGGGGTCATTTGTTATACATCATTAGTTATGTAACTGTTGCAGAAATTCCATCTAAGGTCCAATGAATAGGAAAGAATCAGCCATAAAAACGGAAAGGGAAGAGAGTCTGGAGGTATAGTCTTTCATTCTTGGCTAGGGAACGGATCATTTGTTGGAGTATATCTTTGTATTAACAAGGGGGTGTTGGGATTTAAACTTTGGATGTATGCATGCTAGACAAGTACTTTCTCATTCATCTATATCCCAAGCCTTCCTTTTGCTTTTTAATTTTGAGACAGATCCTCTCTTACTTGCATAGGCTGGCCTTGAACTCACTTTATAGTCTGAGTAAGCCTCGAACTTGTGGTTCCTGTGACTCAAGTAGCGTGTCTCAAGTGAAGTAGGGAAGCAGGAAATGGTAGGAGATGTACTCCAAGAAGCGGGCAGTGGTCAGGAGCGTGAGGACCAAGTGCTCTAGAATTGAGCTATATTCCAGTCCAATCATTTCTCTTTTTTTGATATTTTTAAGTTTTATTGCTATTCCCTTGCAGTGCTTAGCCTCGCAGCCTAAGCAAGAATTCAGATCGCCAGTCTGAGGGGGTTCTGGGTGGCCCCTCTCTGCTTGGTCTAGGGGCAGAAGTCCCCCCTTTTAGGTTGGGTGGAGATGGGTTTTGGAAACACCCTGTATAAAGTAACAACCTCATCTTGAGTCTCGTGGTCCTCCATAGCTAACTTATGATAATGTATCTGAGTAGGTTTTGCTACCAAATTATTTATCTGTTGTATCACAGAGTTAGTTCACCTATCTGAGGGCCAGGGACCAGCAGAAAAAAGCAAAAAGAACCCAAATAATGGTCCCAAGATGGGAGGAAATAGGGTTGACAACCTTGGAGTGGCTGAAAATCAATTCTTGTACCAGCATTCATCTGTCTCTTTCTCGCTCTGATTTTTCTTAGGGCGTTCACTACCTATTTCATGCTCTCTTTAGCCCTCCTTGTCTTGTCTATGTAAAGGCAACCTTCTTCTTTGAGGGTTGTACACAGTCAAGAGCTGTATACAGTCTTTTCTATTGTACTAGAGTAAATCAAGTCCAATAAGGATCTTTTCGATTTTAGGAGATCTCTTCAGAAGGCAAAACAAGGGATTTCTTCAGATTAGTGATGTCAATCTCTAGCTGTTTGATGTTCTTGTCAGTGGCCCTTCAAAGGTCTGAGTAGTATAAGTTCGGAGGCAAGCATCTGGATTAGAACTTCTAACAGCAGACATCACGGGTGATTCATTTTTACCTGGAAAGGAAAAAGAAGGGAATTCTCAGGGAGATTTCTCTTCCCTGGATGTAAATTGTTATTCATCGTATTTATGGTTGGGCCTGGCTTTATGAGGGTATCTATTTTTTTTCATTAATCTTTTTGGTAGCCGGTTAGCTGTGCCTTCTGTGGTATCGGACAGGCATATCAGTCCTTGGCCCCATAAGGGAACTGGGTCTGGGCCATTGCCTTTAAGGGTAAGAGGGTCCTTCCCCATATCTGTGGTAAAGTTTTGTTGGTCTTGGTGGTGCCAGAGGCAGTCAGCAGCAGATTTGCCATGAGCTTTCAGCTTTAGAGAGATAAAAGTGAACAAGGCATGATGGAGAGTATTTCAGGGGGACTCCTTCTGAGGGGGTACTGTTCCCCCTCTTTTGTTTTTAAAGCCAATTTTTCAGAGTTCTTGTAAAATCAGGGCAGAAGCGCCAACAGTCGCTCCTTCCACACTCAGAGAGTCATGAAGACCCTATTTAAGGATATATAAATCTATATTGATAATCTTTTGTCAAAGGACTGTTATAGCACCGCTGACAACTAATCAGACTATATATTATATCGATTAGTAATAGCTTCTTCTACTTTTTGTGAGATTACCTCTCTTTTGTCAATTAATTGTTGAAGAAAATTAGGGTTTACCTCTCTCTTGAGAATATTGAACAGAGACTTAAATTCTTTTGTGGAGAGCTTAAAATAGGATCTTAGCCAATTAGCAACTCCTAGAAACTTTTGAAAATAATTTAAAATAAACTCTCTTCATCTCTTTTTTTTTAGACCCTTTATCTGTGTTTTTTTTTATTGGATATTATACGTATTTACCTTTCAATGTTATCTCCTTTCCCATTCTCCCCCAAAACCCCTTATCCCATACCCCCTCCTCCTAATTTTTGTGAAGGTGTGCTCCAAACATCCTCCCAGTCCCATCTCCCTGCTCTCGAATTCCCACACAGTAGGGGATCCAAACTTTTGGGGACCATGCCCCTCCACTTTCACTGAAGTCTAACAAGGTCACCCTCAATTCCCTATACAGATGCATGAGTCCCTCCCTTTGTGCTCTCTGGCTGGCGGTTTAGACTTTGGGAGCTCTGGTTGAAACTTTTGATACTCCTTCTAGAAAGGACTAAAGCATCCACACTTTGGTCTTCCTTCTTCTATGTGTGTTTTATGTGGTCTATACGTAGTTTCTTAGATATTGTGAGCTTTTGGGCTAATATCCACTTATCAGTGAGTGCATACCATGTATGTTCTTTTGAGATTGGGTCACCTCACTCAAGATGATATTTTCCGGCTCCATCCATTTGCCTAGGAATTTTGTGAACTCACTGATTTTAATAGCTGAGTAGTACTCCACTGTATAAATGTACCACATTTTCTGCATCCATTCTTCAGGTAAGGGAATAAATAGAGAAAGAAATTAAAAACTTTTTAGAATTTAATGAAAATGATGACACATCATACCAAAATCTATAGGATACAATGAAAGCAGTGCTAAGAGGAAAATTCATAGCTCTAAGTGCCTACAAAAAGAAACTGGAGAAAGCATATACTAGCAGCTTGACAATGCACCTGAAAGACCTAGAACAAAAAGAAGCTAATACACTCAAGAGGAGTAGACGGCAGGAAATAATCAAACTCAGGGCTGAAATCAACCAAATAGAAACAAAAAGAACTATCCAAAGAAACAATAAAATCAGGAGCTGGTTCTTTGAGAAAATCAACAAGATAGATCAACCCTTAGCTAGACTAATCAGAGGGCAGAGAGACAGTATCCAAATTAATAAAATCAGAACTGAAAAGGGTAACATAACAACAGAAATTGAGGAAATTAAAAAAATCATCAGATCCTACTACAAAAGCCTATACTCAACAAAATTGGAAAATTTGGATGAAATGGACAATTTTCTAAACAAATACCAGATACCAATGTTAAATCAGGACCAGAAAAACCATCTAAACAGTCCCCAAAAGAAATAGAAGCAGTCATTAAAAGTCTCCATACAAAGAAAAGTCCGGGACCAGACAGTTTTAGTGCAGAATTCTACCAGACCTTCAAGGAAGACCTAATTCCAATTCTTTTCAATCATTTCTTTTTTTAGTATCACAAATACTCACCAGATGAGTTCTACCAAAAGGCTAGGTTTTAAGAGGACTGTCTACAATCATCCTCACATGCCTGGTTTAGTGATACACCCTAAGATAACTGGGGTTCTGTCCCTGTACACTAGAAGGTGAACATTGTGTACTTTGCTTTGTACACTGTTGTTTCTCCAAAGGTATAATGCCTACCATATGGTTGAATCTTACGAACACTTGCAGAATAGAAGAAATGGAGGCCGGCCTATATGTCGTCCTTGTTTACATGGAGATATCCATCCATATGGATATTACAGCCTGCTAGCCGCTATGGAACACTAGCTGTGTACTGAGCTGTATTATTACTACATCAAAAGTGCTAACTCAACTGGTCTACTTTTCAAGACCAGCATATAGGGGAAACAGTACTAATATATTTTAAAAGTTGTCCTAGTTAGCATCAGCTTGAAAGCCTAGGATCACCTGAAAAAATAGAGTCTCAGTTGGGTAAATGTCTTTATCAGACTGGTCTGTGGGGGGACTATTCTAATTATTAATGAAGTATGAGGGCCCAGCCAACTGTGGGCGGCACCATTCTCTAGGTAGGTGGACCTGGGCTGAGCATGATAATGAATAAGCCAGAAAGCAATCCAGCAAGCAGCATTCTTCTACGGTTCCTGCCTCCAGGTTCCTGTTCTGACTTTCCTCAATGATGGACTGTGACAAGAAACTGTTAGTCAAACAAACCCTCTCCTCCCCAGGTTGCTTCTGGTGAGGGCAAGCTACAGCAATAGTCAAGTAAAATCTTGTATATATAGCCTCACCTTTGCAATGTAGACACATCAGTCTCTTTGTTATCCAAAACATTAGGTTTATATAGATAGTTAATAAGCATGACAAACTCAGCATATCCCTTATTGCATCTGACATCGCTGTAGTGTACTTGATTTTCCATCAATATTACTGTTGCTACTCTAGTGTTCCCTTTGTTAGGATTAAACATCTTGAAATCATCCTTGCCTCTTTTCTCGCTCACACCTCATGTCCTATCCCACCAGCAAATCCTGTTGATTACTCTTTGATGACGTCTCTCTATTCTGAGAAACCCTGCGCCCTCCTTCACTTCCATTCACCCTGATTGAAGCCACTTTAGCTGTTCGTTTTCTTACTGCCATGACCAAGGACCTTACAAAGTAAGGAGGGGGAGATTCGTTTCATCTCCCTGTTTGAATGTACAGCATATCATGGCGAAGCTCGCAGCAGAATTGGTGGATTAGGAAGTAGAAAGACTGGCCTGGAAGAGGACCAATGAGGGAACAGGCAAGGTTCTTCCTCTTCCCGGAACTCACTTCCTCCATCTAGGCTCCGCCTCCCAATGTTTCCAGGCTTCCCAAGCTAGAGCTGTGTGAGCTGAGAGAATTAAAAGTTCAAGTACAGGAGCCCGTGTGGGACATTTTACTTCCAAACCACAGGAGTTACTGTAAGGCGTCATCTGCAGCAGCTTCCTAACTAGCCTCTCTACTTCGCCTGACACCTAATCACACTATCGTGCATTTAGCAGTTGGTTTGCATCACACCCAAGCAAAGCTTTCCATTTCACTTTCTTTCTCACTCACAGCAAAAGACCTAGCCTTTACAATAAGAGCTACCAAGGCTGCCCACCATGACCCACACTCAACACCTCTTGCATCTCACCAACTGTGCTATCTATCATCCCGATATGTCTGCCAAGATTCCGCTCTGACGTGCCCCGCCCCCGTTGAGTCCATCGTCTCTGCCAGCTCCTTTCCAGCGCTCACCTTCCTCTAAGAGTTACTCTGACAGCTGTTCGCAGTCCTGGTACCTCCCGCTAGCCAACTCCTTGTCTCCTATTCCTTCATAGCCCCTAGCCCCACAGGCTGCGTTGTTTGCAGAGTATAAGGTGAATATACGAGTCCGTGCACAAACATGCTCACACAGACACATGGACCACATTAACTGGAAGCCCAACCGATGCGTTAGATTCTCTCAAGTACTTATATCTATATCCCTTGTGCCTAGGCAGTGTCTAATATCTGGCAGGTACCTGATGCAGATTTGTTGAATAAATTCATGAATGGCATCAGTTTGAATTCAGTGTTTGAATTCTGTGGTTACTCAACTGTTTAGACTTTTCCAGTGGTCCATTCTCTGGGTTTTTGCTAGGAGACTTACTGAAAATAGGAGCTAGATCAATCCAGTCGATGTGCTTCTTAGAAAAAAAGTATGTTTTTTTTTTCATTTTATTGTTTGATAATTTGATACACACATACTGTAGTGGTTTGAATATGCATGGCCCAAGGAGATGTAGCCTTGTTCCAGTAAGTGTGTCACTGTTAGGGTGGGCTTTGAGACCCTCCCCTAAGCTGCCTGGAAGCCAGTCTTTTCCTGTTTGCCTTCAGAACCCTGTGCCCACATGTTTGCACCCTGTGCCCACGTTTGCATGCTTTTAAAATTATGTCCTAGGGGTGGGGGAGTCCTAGAAGTTTTATTTCTGGGTCAAGGCAGACTCATTGTGCTTCTAGAACGGTTGTGTTAACTGACACTATCAGTCAGTCCAGGGTTGCCACTGCTAATTCATTTCTTGTGAATGCTTTCTAAGTATTTCAAACTCGTTTAAAACACACTTTTATTTTTTTGATTAACCATGCCATTATTTTGCTAGTATTTTTCCTTGCGGTGAATTTAAACTGTTCCTTGATACCTACAGTAGTTTCCTCGAAATTAACATTTTTCCCTTTAAGAAAACATAGGTACGTATAGGCGATAAGAAATCTTGTTGTTTCTTCATTAATTTTTTTTTCATAAAGCACACCATTCTGAGCTAGCACATTATTCTATAAAGTGGGATTGGTAGCAGCCCACAAATTAGGCCTTGGGGAATACTGAAGAGCCCCTCTTGTAAGCTTTAGGTACCAACTTCTGAGGGTCCGCACAAACAAACCGGGAGAGAGAGATGAGATAGCATACTCACAAGACCCAGCTTTCTACTGTCACTCATAGGCCTGGAAATAATTTCTGTCCTGGTCTTAGCCACATTTCAGGCCGGTATGAGTTTGTCACAGGAGAATGTACAGTTCCTGGCCGGCAGGACAGAGAGAACTTACTGCTGGGTTCAGTCCTGTTCCAGGTGTCTCCTACTTTACATTCCTCTCCCTTGATTTCCATATCGTGTGGGCCAATCACATCTTCTATGAATGTTTCCGGGCAATGCAGGGAGCGCTTTGGAGTTCAGCATTTTATCTGTCTTAATTGGACAGACGAACTGACTTTGGGAGGATACAGTCAGCCAGAGGGAAGGGCAGGGTATGCTTAGGCAGCCCAGGTGATCATCTGTAGGCGGAGTCTGTCAGCCAGGACACTAAGCTTGTTGTTGCCATGGTGACTGTGGGAGCCACTGAGGCTGAGCATCGGTGAGGCAAGAGCAGATACAGAAAGTGGAGAAGTTGCCTGTAGTACTTCTCGACCTCTTGTGTCAGTAGCAGTGCATGCTTGGACCTTCGGACTTCTGCCAAGAATCCTGACTGAAGGAGAGCACGAGAGAGTGTGAAGCCTCGTCAAAGCAAGCACTTCTTTCACACGGCTGGGAGATTTGGGGGTCCTGGATTAACATCTTAGGCCTTCAATTTCAGAAACGCTCCCTTAAAACTCAAGTTAGTGCCGGCGAACTTGAAGTCAAAACTCCAACTGTACACAGAAGACGGCGAGCTGGGAAGATGGTCCAGATGAAAGCACCCACGGTTACAGCTAGATTTCTCTTTTTAGAGCTGATGAGCAGATGTTCGCTTCTTGTGCGCTGTTTGACCCTTGCATCAGATTACGCATTGCTTGCGGTTTAACTTTTCTAGGGAAATTCTGACGTCCATGTTAACAGTTAAAAGTTGACTTCTGGCTCATTTCGAGTAGCTTCAGGACTCTGGGTAGATGTTTAGAGGTCACTCTTCCTGTGCCAGCATGCCCCCTCCCCCCAGTAACGCAGAGTTGGTATTTTTCGTGTCACAAAGCATTGCCAGGAGAATTCATTGAGAAAATGGATCCAGAAGGGAGAGCTTTCTGCAACAGGTAGAGGAGGAGTTCAGAGGACGTTAGCTATTGGTATTCATATTCTGGATGAGGAAAACACTTGATTTGTGTGTGGGAACTTTAAAAGAAATGGGGAAGGGTAGGAGAAAAGAGACTAATTCAAGATTCTGTGGCTGAGGAAGTGTTTTTAAAGTTAGGATAATGCTTGGGGAAGAGGAAGATGATGAGAATGCAGGAAAGAAATGCTGGCAAAATGTAAAACAACTGTGATCTACCCCCTCACCCTACGTACAATGTGAACTTTAGCCTCCTAGAACAAAAGAAATATGAAAAGCCCAGCACTACCATCCCACCGTATTGAAAAGAACAGTGCTTCAATCACACAGGAGGAGGCAATCTTCAATGGTGTCTACACTGAGTCTGGGACAGCGATTCTAGCCTTCAGTATGGACATTAGACATTCAGTGGGAGAGATTTAAGAAACCCCAGGCTAACATTTTAATACAAGTTTAGTAATGTAGGATTTTGACTTGCGGCAGATGTAGAATAAATGGGATTCTTACACAAGGCCTGTGCACCTCTGTTTCCCCAAGCAGAGACTTGCCTGGTAGTGCTTTATGCTCATCAAAGATGGCCCAGAGCTAAGACTTGAAAAGTTCTTCCACAGAGAGATCAATAAATCAAGGCTCACAACCCAGATCTGGCCCACCATAAGTCGGGAGGCTGAAGCAGTGGCTCAGAAGTTAAGGGCGCTTTCTGCTCTTCCAGGGGACCTGGGTTGGGTTGTTTGGAGTTTACAAATGAGCTTCTCTAAGTTAGGGGCCTTGAAGATTCTTGCAATGGTTATTGTCTTAGTTACGGTTTTTACTGCTGTGAACAGACACCATGATCAAGGCAGTTCTTATAAATGATAACAGTTGATTGGGGGTGACTTACAGGTTCAGAGGTTCAGTCCATTACCATCAAGGTGGGAGCATAGCAGCATCCAGGCAGACATGGTACGGGAGTTGCTAAGAATTCTACACTTTGCTCTGAAGGAAAACAGAAGATTGGTTTCCAGGGAGCTAGAACGAGGGTTTTAAAGCCCATTCCTACAATGACACACTTCTGACAACAAGGTCACACCTACTCCAACAAGGCCACACCTCCTAAAGGTGCCACTCCTTGGGCCAAGCATATACTAACCATCATATTCATCTTCTTCTAACATGAGATCTCAGATCACCTGCTAACCTCGGGCAGTGTAAATGAGTCCTTTTTATAGTTGTGACCAAGGTTGCCTGAGAGAATATCACAGAATGGTTGATCCTGATCAGCCAAGCCCTGATGTCAGTCATCTCCCAGAAGCTTATGAGCTGACAGCCAAGTGTCCAGTATGCAAGCCTGTAAGACACACTTCATATTCTGTCCATAGCATGGTGATTCCCATTATTTCTTCTTGAAGAGCTTTGGCAATATCGGCTGACAACTTTGGTTGCTGACTGGGGGAGAAGGGTGCTGACATGGAGCCCAGTGGTGTTAGTGAGCATCTCACATAGTGAGACTATCCCATTATTAAAAATAAATACAGAGAATAACTGATCCACACTCAGAAGCAGAGGCAGGAAGATTGTCTAGGAGTTTGAAGCCAGCCAGGGTTACATGGTGAAAACCCTCAACCCAACACCTCAGTATTAGGAGATCTCAATCTCATGAAATCTCTTCGACACCAAATTCTTCGCCAAGAATACGTTTATCATTAACTACTAACTGTTAATGGTGGTGAATCCTCTCAGGTGAATGTCTAGTTCTCAGAAGAGAGTGAGAGTAGCAGGTGGAAATGGAAATTCAACTTTCTGATGCCCACATTGTATTTCACCTTCAAGGTGTGCCTCTGGAACTCAAGATGGCAACCAACATGTGTCAAATACCATGGAATGGCCCTTGTTGGAAATATTTCATCCCTGAGTCTCATCACTAATGAAGAATTTTCTTTTTATAAAACTTGTATTTATTTATTTTTATCCATCCATCCATCCATCCATCCATCCATCCAATGAGTGGAGTGTAGCTTACACAAGTGGAAATCTTTCAGGACTCAGTTCTCTTCTCCCACCACTTGGGTCCCAGAGGTCAACCTTAGGTCATTAGACTTGGGAGCAAGGGGTCTTTTTCCAATGAGCTGTCCTGTCAACACCAACTCATCTTGGAAAATTCCATGTTGTCAGTCCCAGGTGTGGGTCATGGCACTGTCTGCAAAAGCAATCCAATTAACTCCTGGCCTTGGCCTGGAATTAAAAAGTCAGTATGTGGTGAGCTCACTGGATGGTAAACTGACATGGTCTCATCACTGTGGGTTCTGATCAGCAGACATTGTCTAATCTCTAGGACTCTGCATGGTTGAGAGTTCTCATGAGTGAGACTGGACCACACTTGGAGCCTCTGATGGACAACAGAGAGCAAAGGAAGGCTCTGGAACCCACTCACCCTTGTGACCTTCTGTACTGGTTAGTTACAAAGGAAGTGCTGGCAGGATAGACTTTGTCATTCCAATTTGCTCTTTCTCATTCCACAGGCAGACAGGGTTCTCATTTCCTGAATGACAAATGGATTTTAACCTATATTCAGAGTTAATTTACAGCTGTGTTATACTGATTTTTTTTAAAGATTTCATTTGTTAAAAATTATGTGTATGTATGTATCTCTGTGTTGGATATGTGTGCAGTTCCTAAGGAGGCCAGGAGAGGGCATTAGATCCCTTGGAACTGGAGTGATAGGCTGGCATGAGCCTTCCTAGGTGGGTACTGGGAACTGAACCCAGGTTCTCTGTAAGAGCAACAAAAGCTCTTTAATCTCTGAGCTGTTTCTTCAGCCCCGTGTATGACTTATGTTACATCATTGGTGCTGTTATATTGTTATAATGTGCTTTTGTGCCTTTAGTGTTTAATAAAATGAAGAGAGGGGCACAGAGTGAGAAACAAAAATCCCCCAACCTGCATATCAAGGGGTCAAAGATGGCACTCTCACCAGATGAGCTGAAAATGATGAATCTTCCACTTGCATGCAACAGTCTTTGGAAGAGATCCAGGCAAATCCTGGTCCAACTGAGAAAATGAACTGATCTCTAAAGTTAAAAGTGTTCTCATTAAATGAGTGTGTCTGGAAAGTGGAGACACATTTAGGAAATTGAAAAATATCCCTTTTACTGAAAGTATCTTTTTCTTGCAGTGGGAAAAGTTATTTATTTATTTATTTATTTATTTATTTATTTATTATTTATTCATTTAATTTTTACATACCCTCTAGAATGTTCAGTTTCTAAGTACATTTCAGAGGTATGTGAAAAAACCAGAGGTTTCCAGTAATAGGAAGACAGTAAGAAACCTCCTGCACACATTTGATTTGAATGAGCAAGTGACAGTTATTGCTGCCGCTGTAACTGCAGTCCTTGGTAGCTGTACAATTTTAGGGAGCCAGTGGACTCATCTGCTCCTCAGACTTAAGTGGATCTTGATAGGACTTCCTGCCAACAGTTCAGAATACTAATTTTCATGCATGGCGCTCCACCCTGAAAAGGACTTTTGTGCTCAAATCTTACCTGTCGCTTTACTTGTCTTCTTATTGTTGTTTAGTATTTTATCAGACTGTGATTTAATGACCAGAAATAGAGGGTGCAGGGGTGGGGCAAGGGGGAGATTGGAGAATATAGACATTAGATTTAGAACGATCTATAAACATTCTTACATTGTCCGTTTAACAATCAAACATTTTGTTTTGACCTAGGCTCTCACTCTGTAGCCCTGTTGGCTGGGAACTCCCTATATAGACCAGGTTGGCCTTGAACTTACAGAGATCTGCCTGCCTCTTCCTCCTGAGTGCTGGGATCAAAGGTGTGTTTTTTTTGTTTTTGTTTTTGTTTTAGCGTGACTGGCAGCATTCATTCTAGATGTAGTCATAGATGTACATTTAGTTATAGATTTATGCTATACAAAGATCCTTTACCTTTTACCTAGCTTCCCTGGAAATAAACTCCTCCCAAAATTCAGAGGAATATAAATAAGGTGCTGAGATTGATATAATCAAATTACAGAATGGTTTCTCACGTCCAGAGCTCCATAGACCCCATGGAGCCAATCCTGTTTCCCTTCACCGCTTGTGTCTACCGCCAACTACCACTGTAGCTGCTTCTTGGCTCTGTAATTTTGTATGTTGGGAATATGGCTAGAGATGTAGAAGTATTTTTCTTGTAGGACATCTAGAATGTACGGGGTTTGGGGTTCCAGCTGAGTGTAAAGTGTTAGTACGACTTATGTTTTCTCTTTCTGTGTATGAGTGTATATTGCGTATGTGTACATGTGTGTCCTGGCGGGCATGTCTGAAGACAGAGGACGGAGTTGGCTACCCTGATGTGTCTCTGCCTCATGCCCTTGAGGGAGAGAAGAGTCATTGACTGAACTCTGAGTGAGGCAAGAAGCAGCAAGCTCCAGCAATCCTCCTGTCTTTACCCCCAATAGCACTGGGATTGTAGGCACCCATGATGACACACCTCAAATTTTACATGGATGCTGAGGATTTGAACTCGTCCTTTGCATTGAAAGTGTGAAAGTATTCTTGCCCAGTGAGCCACTTTCCCAGCATGTTTGCTTTGTTCATTCAGCCTCATTCTCTGGAGAGACACCCAAATTGTTACCCATAGCAACAAGTCATTGTTTCTATTGCTAGGTAGTATTCCAGATGTAGTGCTGCCCACTGAAGTCCATGGGGTCCTTCCTAGATTTCAGCTGTCCTAAATAAAACTGCTGTGGATGTACAATATAGTTTATTTTTATGTATATATAAGTGCAATTCTGTATAATAGATTGCTAAGAGTGCAAAATAAATAAGTAACGTAATTGTCTTAGCTAGGCTTTTATTGCTGTGAAGAGACACCATGACCTAGGAAACTCTTATAAAGGCAAACATTTAATTGAGGCTGGCTTACAGGTTCAGAGGTTCAGTCAGTTGTCATTATGGTGGGAAGCATGACAGTGTGAAGGCAGACATGGTGCTAGAGGAGCCGAGAGTTCTATAACTTGATGCAGGCAGCCAGGAGGAGACTGTTATCTGCACTGGGCAGAGCCTGAGCATAGGAGTCCTCAAAACCTATGACACACTTCCTCCAACAAGGCCACACCCGCTCAAACAAGGCCACACCTCATAACAGTACCACTCCCTGTGGGCCAAACATTCAAACACATGAGTCAATGGGGGCAAACCTATTCAAACCTCCACAGTAATATTTTTTATTTATTTTAATTTTTCTTTTTTTTTTAAGAGTTGGCAATGTGTCTCAGGGGTAAAGGCAATTGTTCCCTTACTTAATGACCTGAATTCAATTCCTGGAGCCTACACAGTGGAGGAGAGAACCAATTCTCACAAGTTGTCCCTTGACTTCCACATGTGTACCCTGGGAGTATGTGCATGTGTGTCTGCACACACACACACAGACACACACAGACACACAGACACACACACAGACACACACAGACACACACACAGACACACACAGACACACACAGACACACACAGACACACACACACACACACACACACACACACACACACACACGGTTCAAAGTGCGCCGTGGTCGCCGCTGAGGCAGTCCTCAGAGCTGCAGCTCAGGCCTCCCAAGGCGGAGGTCCCAGCTAACGGTTCAGTCTCGCTAGTGCCGCGGAGCAGTCCCCGTGGTTGCAGAGGAGAGAGGGAGCCCGGCGGACGGCTGGGACAGGGAGAGCGGGGACCTAGCGTGCCCGGAGGCCTTGGCTGAGTCCCGGGGCAGCCCACAAGGGCTCAGGACGTGGGGAGGGGGGCAGCCTGTGAAGGCTCGGGTACACGGGGACCGGATGGCCACTGCTAGGGAGCGCAGGGAGAGAGCCCCGTAGACCACTAGAGCAGGGAGTGCGAGGAAGGCTTTCCAGGGTGCGAGTTTCCCACTTGCACAAAGAGAGTCCAGAGTTCCAGGAGACACATGGAATCGAAGATACAGAAGTTTTATTGACCATGATGATGTATCTGAATGGTGGTGCTCTCCCACAAAATGCCAGGAGGGGCTCCATTATATTGAGGAGGGGGGGAAAGGTGGGGCTATGGAGATGAAAATTTAGATATCTATGCCCGGGCCTTTAGGTAATTCATTAATATGTAAATCTTGAGGCAGAGACCTGTTTCACGCCCTCTACCTATACCTTACGTGACCCACTGCATGTTAGGTCTCTGGGTTCTGGGGGCATGGCCAAACACCCCGGGATTTCTACAGCCACTCCCCCCCCCACTTACACACACACAAGTAAATAAATAGTGAAGTAAGAGTACAGGCATTGTTCATACATTATTTGTAGCTCTTAAAGACAATCCTACCTTCTTTTACAGAGTGGCTAAGCCACTTTTAGCTCATTTTAAACATCAGTGGTGTGTTGCTGAAGCAAAGTCTCCATGTCATGTTGAGGATTTGATGGAGATGTCTTCCGTGTCTGTTACTGTCATCATCATCACGACCACCACCACCATCATCACCATCTTATTCTGTGTGCGGTGATAACCTGTTGCACTTGCAGCTTAAACATTCTCCATTCATAAAGAAATGAATAGCTTCTGATGTGCTTCTAAGCTGCCTGAGTATCTACTCCAATGACACGCTTTATATGCCTTCTCATCATTTGGCTTTTGTCTTTGTATCGCTAGATCACTGGCTGTTTTCTGGTTGAGCATATCTTTTCCAGACATGGTCCTTGGTCAATGACATGGTATGCACATGTTTTCTCTCCCTCTCCAGCTCGTGTTTCCATCCCTTAAATAGGCTCTTTCACAGAGCAGTTTTAATTTTGACAAAGTCCAGTCTTCAATCTTGGTGTGCTCTGGGCACAGACCTAGATCCCCAAGAGCTGGAGTTTTATAAAGTTTTGAGCTAGAAATATGGCTCACAACTGCCTGTAACTCCAGCTCTAGGGCTTCAGTGACCCCTTCATCCTCTGAAGACATGGTACACATGTGGTATATAATCATATATATGCATACGTATGTCATCATATGCATGCACACATATAAATAGAACGAAAAAGTATTTTCAAAAGCTCATCCTTTTATTTGTAAGTCTGCTTCCAGTTACTTTCTGTGTATAGCAAGTGTTCTAACGCTTAAGTCAATATGAGAACCTCCCCCTCTCTCTCCCCTGCCTGGACTCTCTCCCTTTCCTCTCTCTTTCTCCCTATGGATGTCCATTTGTCCCCATTCCATTCCTTGAGAGGTTATTTTGTTCAACTAAGTTGCTGTTCCAATTTGTCTTCGGGTTCTTACATTCCTTGGAAGAGCCAGTGACCGTGCAAGATGGAAGCTGGTAGAACTGACTTGTGCTGTCTTCATACTTCTGGGTATTTAAGAAGTAACAAGATTCTGAGGTTGGGAGGATGAGGGTGGCCCAGGCAGCCAATCACTCGCTCTGCAAGGGTCGCGACATCACGTCCCTCCCCAGCCTAGCTGAAAACTGTGAGGTGACCGTTTCCTAAACATCGGAGGTGTGCTGCCTAAGCAGGTGCTTCTCCACCTGTGTTCACACATGTGGTTGCAGTCATGGTGTCGGGGAGGCAAAGGCAGGAAGGTCCTGAGACTCGTTGGCCCTCCAGTCTAGCAGAATGTGTGAGTCTCAAAGAAAGTGCATAACACCAAAGGTTGCCATTTGGCCTCCACAATTTGCATATCTGTACCTACATGCACATGTTAAAATATAAATTCCATTTATATTTTATTTAATTCTGATCAATTCATCTTATTAATTCTATTTAATTCATCAGATTAAATTTTATTATGCAAACAAAATGCCCAGACCTATTCTTTCAATCCACAGAAAATACCATTAACAACCTTATGTTTTCTTTATCCTTCTTTGTGCATTTTAATATTATGATGATTGTGACATTGAGCTTTTATTTTGTTACTCCCGTAACACACCACGAACATTTCCCATGCCACTAGAAATTCCTCTGACACTTGGTTTGAGTGAACTACCGAGGCTACGTGCTCCTGGATTGCCTGTGTATGACAAGCATGGCATAATTTGCTATCAAACATCATGTATCACATCTATATGGCTGGAGTTTCTAATACAGTGATGATACAGTCCTTATAGCTGTATAACATTGTATTACATGTGAGAGGTGTACATCGTAACGTGTACCACACCTGTAGGATTTATCACAGCTACCTCCACTTTCATCTTTTATCTCGCGACTATTCTACATATGTATATATTGTACCTTGACCGTATCTATCCCCAGCCCCTCCAATTTCTTGTGACACCCTGCAGGATGCTATCCATCTCCCGGCTACTTTCATGACCTCTCCTCACTTTTGTAACCTTCTGAGTCCAATGACTGCTGTAAGTGAGACTGTTGACAGGTCTTGCTGGCTTGATCTCATGCAGCCATGTCATGTCCAGAGGATAGCACTTAACAGCAATCCTCCCACCCTCTTTCTCTGACTGTCTTTCCATCCCCTCTTCCACGATGTTGCCCAAGCTCTGTCGGGGCAGGGCGATTGATACGGATGGCTTGTTAAGGCCGGGAACTCAATCATTTCTTATTCTCAGCCATTTGACTAGTTACGTTACGAGTCTTGCGCTGCCATTGACTGCAGAGAAACCCAGATCCATAACTATCAACACTTAGAAGGGCATTGGCATCATAACCGTTCAGGTTCCTTCCTAGAGGCAAATACGCTTAGCTTTAGCACCGTCTAGCTCTCTAGATGAGTGAGGTGGGCTAAAGTATCCATAATAGAAGCAAGGTGACTTTGCCGCTCCTTATTGATGAAGATTAAGTCATTTCTAATTTTTGTTATTATAGATAATAAAATCCTACCATCTCTTCAGTGGCATCAGACACTCCTTTGATCCTAGATTCTGACCTAAGCTTCAGAAAAGAGTGGATTTATCTCTTTATCCCACCTGAAATGAGGCAACTCATGTATGTCGAGTCCCTGGGACTGGTGGATGGAAGGTGTATACCAAGATCTAGACAGTAGCAAGCCAGATGCTTTATCCATCTGTCAGACGCTAGTGGATTTTTATTTCTGGAACTTTGCACTGGAATATAATAGAGATCCCATCTCAAAACGTGGAGGGATTGGCCCTGGCATACTTACTTATTTTGATTCCAGTAATTGTCTGAAACACATAGTTTGTTCATTCTACACACACACACACACACACACACACACACTCTTTTCACCTTCCCAAATCAGCATTCATTTCAGCGTTCAAATATTTCACAGGTAAAAACACCAAAAAGAAAACGTTTAAATGCAAATGTCAGAAGCAGTCGAGTCTGGGGATGCTGAATTGATGTTGTGTTTCCTTCTAGATTTATCAACGATGCTGGTTAGTGTTCAAGAAAGCTTCGAGCAAGGGTCCAAAAAGACTGGAGAAGTTCTCAGACGAACGGGCCGCATACTTCAGGTGTTACCACAAGGTAAGTGCCTGCGCTCTACCTCTTCAGACACTGGGTTGGAGGGAGGTGGATTAAACTTACTGGGAAAGCATACACAAATTACTGACAAAGATCATTATCGGTTTTTTTTTTTATGTGAGCAAAATATCTGTAATGCAAGATATTTACTCGATACTCATTTTTTAAAAAACTGTTCCTGTGGTTTTGTTTTTCTTTGTTCTTGAGAATTTTGTGCGTGTATCTCATGAAACCTGATCACAAGTGTTTAGTGCTCCAATGGCAGTGTGAATCTGAGGGAGACCGAGGTCCCGTGCAAGAGCCAGCTTTATTCAGAGCATCAGACCATTTATACTCCGAGAGTTAAGGAGACACACATGAGTAAGGTGTTCAATCTCAAGGACAATCCATGTGTGGAAAATCATGGTTTCCCATAGAGGCATATGAATCACAACAGCTAAAGTAAAACCCCTCCTACCCACTACACCTGGGAGGGTCACAAAAACACATCCCAAGAACAGTTCTGTGCTTTGAAGAAACCGAGGTCACAAGGTGCTTGGGGTGCTCTCTTGGGGCTTTCTCATAAGCACTCAGAATTCTCATGTTATCGCATTCTTGGACAGTGTTCTGACAATGTCTACCCCCATTCCCTGTCCAACTCCCCTATGCCACCCAGAACACACAATCCCCATTCCACATCTTTTTTTTTTTTTTTTAACTAATCCACTAAATCCATTGAATGCTACCCATTTGCTCATGGTGTAGAACCAGCCACAGGAACATAGAAAACTGGGTCTGGGCCTCTTTGCCCTTTAGAATTTTGTGTAGAACCAGTAGAGACTTGTCAGTACAGAACCTGGCTCTCTTTTCTATGCAGTTCTTACACAGGCCCAGTGTTGTCTTCCTTGTACATGTTCACACAGTGTTAGAAAGCAGTGGTGTGCTCCCAACCCTTGTATAAGCTCTAAAGCCAATCCCTCTGACCCCGTTCTACAGGACTGGGAACGCAGTCAGGTCCATCCAGATTCATTGGGTGCATATCGGTTTCTGCAGAAAACAACACTAAAGGCATGACTTGATTTGCTTGCTTGGGAGGCCTTACCTTCCAAAGACCCAAGCAAGGTAGCTTCAAAGACCCAAAGCAGTATTGGTTCATACGTTGTACAAATAATATAGAATTGAGATTTCCATCAAGTGTGGCCATCCGCAGCTTGTCGTGGGCATCTCTTTGCAGTCCTCTCATTTCCTAGGTCCTTGTGACCTTTGTGGAAAGAGTTCAAATGAGTCAAAGTAAACAGAAGAAGACGGACAATGGTTTATTTCAGAGTAAAGTGAGACACTCTCAAGGGATATTAGTCGGCCATGGCCAGAGGGACTCTGATGATTTACGCTGTACACAGGGGTTGTACTCTTTCTAAAGCATCCGGGACAGTCAGAGTTCCCCTATAGATGCTTTTCTCCACATGAGGATTAGATTGGCAGCACATATGGACTAACTCTTAAGGGAGACAAAACAGCATGCTTTTGCCCTTTATTGTAAAGCCTTCAGTAGGCAGTACTATTGTGACGTTCTCCTTAATTTTGAAGTCACGTCTCTGCCCAGCGTCAGAGATGAGGTAAGCTCCCCCTGTGTTGACCATGATCAGAGGTCTGCAATTTCAATTTCTGGTTTTATAAGAGGGGTGGGATGTGTACCCTCACAGACTTTCAAAACATTCAGTGTCTGTTACCTAGTGATCTCTTCTCTTCAGAACCTCACCCAGCCTCCTGGTTTACAATTCTTTACTGTGTGATCAGCATGTGTTGCCACCCATGCGCTTCTGTATAAAGCTCAAAGTGTTTCCAGAAATAATTCATTCTTCATGAGCCCTCTACTACTTTCCTGGCTACAGGAAAACAAAAGAGAACAGGAGAGTAAGAGTTTGCAATTGCTGGAAGGTATAAATGCACGCAACAGAAGGAAGAAAAGTGAGGACTGCTTCGTAGGTCTTTCCGATTTTGTCGAGTATCAGCTCACGGTGAAGGCTGTGTGTCTGAAGTGTGTGGAGACTCCAGAGACTTCCCACAGCCCCTCCTGACACTTCTGGGAAGCAAGAGCTGAACTGGCTCTTGCTGACCCACTGGGGTTGGTATGACATCACTTTCCTCAGGCAAATCCTCATAGTGGCTTGTGGGACCTCAGCGTCTGAGTTCCCATGGGCTGTGAGACCTCCTAGCTCAGTGTTCACAATCTCATCTTACCCTGCTCTGGGGCTCCTGGCATCCTAGTCTTTCCACACGGCCCACCCTTGTATTTCCCTTTTTCTGGGAGTCTGTTACTCCTGGACATGCACCCACACAGCTCACTTCTTTTTAGTTCAGTGACTCTTCAAATTCCTCCTAGATAAAATTTTTCCTCAGCCCTGTTATTTAGAGTGGAACTCATTAAGCCACTCCCTTCCGGTCTCCTTCGAGCTTCCTACTGTGGACGCTCTCTCTCTCACGTGGTGTCTCCCAGTGCCTCCTCCCACATCAAACAAACTCCACAGTCCCACAGGCTTCGTGTGAATGGATGCGAGTGTCTCTGTTAATTCTAAATGCCTAACACAGAACAGACAACTTAGTACTTCCTAAGGACTAAGAGTAAAATTTTTCAAAGAGCCGCCTGAAACTAGGAAAAGGAATTTTTTATTTGGAAGACATTGGTCGTGGTGACCGGACCTGAAAGTGCCGAGGACTTGGACATTTTAGAGAAAGTTTAGGACTGATTCAAATGCTACACCTGCGTGGGCTGAAAAGGTCCCTTTGACGGGGAGGGGAAGCTGAGGACACACTCCCTTGCCCTACTTTGGATTTCTACCTGCTGGCTTGCGGATTTAGTATGCAGATCTTTGGGAAACTTGGTACATTGGGTTCTCTTTCATCTGTAATCATCATTAACCAAAGTTCAAAGCCCTAGCAGTAAGGGGGAATTATCTCTATTAAGCCTCCGCGCCCTTGATGAGCTACTGGCTTCTATTCTCTCGCTTTACTCTCTCAAATCTGATGTCTCTAATATTAACCTCTTGGGGGTACAGAAGTAATTCCGAGACATGCTTTTTTATCTAAACGCTGTATAATTTATGAATCTTGATAATAAAATACCAAGGTTATAAGTAGCACGCTGTGACCAGATTTCAGAATTTATTCCAATGTAAAGAGATTTCTAGAAGACACTGGGAAATGCATATTATGCTCTTTGATCAACAGAGCCATGGCATGGGGTCTGAGGACACAGCCTTCTGGCAGAAATGACTGTTTTGTGTATCTGAATCCTTTCTGGAGTTTTAACGTGAAAGTCGACTGGAGAATTTTGAAACTTTGTGTATGCTTCACCGAGCACACAGTTAAAGGTGATATTTCTCCTGGGAAAATAAATATAAGAATACAAGATGCAAAAGGAAAAAAAAACATTTTTCACTTCTTAGCCTCCATCCTGAAGTTCCTCCCCTGGAGCACCCTGAGCTGTCTGGGATGCCCTGAAACTGATTAATCTTAATTTTGGCAATGTGAGGACTCCAATGACTTTAGTCATCCCTGCCCTTCCTCTGAAATGCAAACACCCTGTCTTCATTCAGGAAGGCAAGTGGCTGACGTTGACCAGGAAGCTCAGGTTTCTTAAACGTTCTTTGTTTTGTGGGGGATGGATGAGAATCAGGGCGCACTCCAGGGTGGAAGGGACCGCTCAGCTGTTTGACTGGGAGGTCTTGGCTTTGTCTGTGTCTATCCTGGTGTGCATCTCTTATGTAGCTGTAACTGCTCGCCTTCCACTCCCCCACTCCCTCCCCTTCCTACTTCCCCCTCTACTGTTCTCTCCTCCTCTCTCCTGCCTTCCGTCTCCTCCTCTCTCTTTCCCTTCCTTCCCTCTTGCCTGCCTTCCTTCTCCCTCCCTTCCCCATCTCTCTTTCCCCCTTCCTTCCTCTCTCCTGCCCTTTTTCAATCCTCCCGCCCACATGCTCTTACCCTATCTTCTCCTCTTCTTCTTTTATTCTGAGCATTTCATAGAACAAATAAATTCTATTCTGACAAACGCCACGAGGAACAGAATGCTTGTACACATGCCCTCATTTATCAATGTCCACTGGGCCCACTAATGCGGAAGCAGTGAACAGCAAGGGATCACTGTCCCAGTGCACAAGAGTACACACACACATACACACACACATACACACACACAGACACACACACACA
>NW_021604638.1:4077280-4086667 GCF_004785775.1 Grammomys surdaster | reverse complement strand
AAACACACATGCACACATACATACACACACATATACACACACATACACACACATACACACACAGACACATACACACACACACAGACACACACACATAGACACACACATACACACACGGATACACACACATACACACAAACACACACATATACACACAGACACACACAGACACACACATAAACACACACGCACACATACATACACACACATATACACACACATACACACACATACACACACATACACACACATACACACACACACACATACACACACAACTGTGTTTGAAAACCATAACCTAATCCTGCTAAGACTTCTGCCTTTTCACTAGACCCCATTCTGCCTCCATCCTTCCTTGCTGACTAGTGTTTACTGGAAACCACTCTTGGGTTTCCCAGGATACATGTCAGACTGTGCTTAGATTTTGAGAAAATGGGACTCTAGGTTTTTCACAGTGAGCTAAGGATCTATGTCCAAAAAAATGACTTCTCTATAATCAATCTAATCTCTCTCTTTTGCTCTCTTCTTCCCCCTTTTTCTCTCCATTCCTCTCTCTCTTCCTCCCCTCCCTCATTCTCTCTCTTTCCCTCCCTTTCTCTTCCTTCTTCTGTCTCTCTACTTCTCTCTGTCCCTCTCTCCTTCTCTTTCTCCCCTTCCTTCCTTCTCTCTCACCCCCTCCTCTCTTTCTTTCCATCTCTCCTCTCTTTCCCATGAGCTTTGCTCTATGTGTATATATTTGGATCAGAATTTATTCTGTGGTAATGAATTTATTTTATTTTAATTAATTAATTAACGTAGTTTTCCTTTCTCTAAACACTTCCTCTTTTGACATAGATGGCTACAATACGTCTTTTCAAAATCTTGGAGAATACCCTAGCTGTTCCTTTTAATGCTTAGATATACCCATTGTAGTTGTCCTCTGCTCATCCAGGAAATTACCCACCAGGTCATATTCTAGAAGTTTCTTCTCATTCTAGGCAGCATGACTTCACAGCTCTATACACGGAATTATCCTTATGTGTAGATATTCTCTGCAGCTGTAAGCCCAGCCAGACCCACAGCTCTGGCTGTAGGGGAAGTGGGCAGAGGGGTGGTCTGGGATACAGACACACATACATTCTGTGTGTGTCCCTATCTTACTTACTTAGGTCCTTTTGCAAGACGAAGAGGAGCACATGTTGGATGCTCAGAACAGAATTAACTCTCTTTCCATTTAAGCTTGATTCCATTCTGTGGGTTCTGGGCTTGTGGTTTGGCACTTAGATCTACCCAGCTATTCACAGCAGAGGCCAGCACAGCATCTGGGATTCTCCCCTTTCCTTTCCCCCTTGTCTTAGCTAGGGTTTCACTGCTGTGAAAAGACGCTGTGACCAAGGCAACTCTTATAAGGACAATGTTTAATTGGGGCTGGCTTACAGGTTCAGAGGTTCAGTCCATTATCATCAAGGCAGGAACATGGCAGCATCCAGGCAGGCATGGTTCAGGAGGAGCTGAGAGTTCTACATCTTCATCTGAAGGCTACTAGGAGAAGACTTGTTCCAGGCAGCTAGGATGGGGGTCTTAAAGCCCAACCCCACAGTGACACACTTCCTCCAACAAGGCCACACCTCCTAAAAGTGCCACTCCCTAGGCCAAGCATATACAAACCATCACACCCCTTCATGTCCAGCCGGCCACCAAGTTTACAATCTTCCTTCTACATAGACCCCTACACCCCCCCCCGCCACCCCTCCGCTTTTCCTGGTTCACATGACAAAAGGTGGTCATCTCTCCCAATCTCCACCTTGTCCGATCCTTCCCTGTGACTCTCCTGGGTCCATGCTGAGTTAGTCTGCTGGGACCACTCTGCATGGAGACCCCAACACACCGACCATTGTGGCTTAGCTCATGATGGTGTGCTGGGAGAGGTTGCTTCCTCTCTTCAGTCTCCACAGTTCTTAAGGCTATACTTCATGATGTCTATAAAATTTCACATCTTCCTTGAGATACATTTCAGCAATTCTGAAAAGTTTGTAATAAGACAGGAAATAAAATCTGACATCAGGTCCTAGTCTCTGTCTGCCTAAAAATGCTTAATGAATATTTTCAGACCCTTTGTTCTATGAAACATACAGAAACGCGTTCTCACATATATAGAGTTTTTGTTTTTATAGAGAATAGAGCCATTCACTACACATATATGTAAAGAGACTCTGAACCCAAGTTTCCCATGTTCTTGGTAGGTTGTGTGTAAGTTGTAGTGACCATTTTTGTGGTATTCAGAATATTTTGGGCTTGTGACATAAATGGCATGGTAGCATCAGTTACTAGCCCTCTTTCCCTGCTGACAACTTGAGAATACTCTTTATTAATAAAACTGCTCCAGAGGACAAATTACTCTTACTCTACAACAATTCCTTCAAAAATGTATGCACAAAAAAAAATGTTTCTGACATTTCATTGATAAGAACTCAATCCTCATGAAGAACTTGTGTCGCCCTTGGTACAGAAGCTGTGCTAACTCCTGCACTCATTGCTGGAAAGGTTATTTGGGATGGCATAACCACAGCCGGCTTGCGCAGGTATCCTGCATCCCAGAATCTCTTCCACCAATCTCAGATGCCATGCTCTGCAGTTCAGACACCTCTATCAAAAGGAAGACGCAGAACAAATGGATTCATCCCTGTTATTTCACTTGTACAAATAAAGACCACTCTTGGGAAGACAGTTCAAATTTCAGGCACGAGTCCAGCTTGTTTTATATGACCAAGGGCGCAGGGATATTTTTAGAGAGACAGAAACCCACTAATATGGGGTTGGGCTGCAACCGTCTAGACTTGCTCTTTCTTCAGAAGTGTTTTAGATAATGTTCGCCTGAAACCGCTGCATTCGGAGGCTCTGAGCGTAGACTCTCGAGTGGAGACAAAGCTCTCCTCTCAGGACTTTGCGTTCAGCTTGAACGTGCCTTGATGCGCTGGCTCCTCTCTAACCCCCACCTCCGTCTTCCAACCATTCTTATGTTTATAGAAAAGGCCGCTTGAACAAGTTAAAAGTTTCAGAATGCATTATGTAAAACTCGATAGAATTTTTTAAAAATAGAAATGTTTGTAAGAGCACCCTAAAATTTGAAGCACTATAATTATGTGATAATAATAACTATAATTTAATTTAGCGGGTTACTTAGTAATACTTCAGGGCATGTGGTGGGTTCAGAAAGGGATGATTTTCATACTGTGTTCATTTTGAAGATGACCTGCAAAAAGAAAAGGCATTTATGCCTCTTCGTTTTCAACATGATAATGGCCTCCATTTTTTTTTTTCTAAGAATGAAGTAATTTGAGGCTTCTGCCGAGATTTGCAATTTGCATACACAAAGCGAATTGCTCACTTAATTCATCTGGTCCCACAAGGGAAAAAATAATTAGGATTCAGCCAACAAAGGCAAGAGAGGAAAGTGCCTGTCAGGCAGTGCTCTCCTTTTCACTTGGTAAACATAAATAAATCATCTTCTATAAATGACCATGAGCAGAAAACAGGCAGAATTGGAAGTCAGGTCCTTGTTTGCCTAGATGGCTTCAGACTTTGGCTCACCAGGGCAGGGTCGACTCTGCCCAGGCAGTGCCCACTAATCGGGTAATTCCACCACGTGCTTCTGTGTTCCTCGGGGGAGTACTCCTTTGAACAGCCAATTGAGTGAGTCTCCCCTTGAAACTCTAGATGAAATTTCAACTGTTTCTTCATTGAGCTGTAAAATAATCCATTTGGAAAATCGAATTGTGTAACTCACGATTGTTTTCCAAGTTGTTATTGCAAAACTCTCTTAGCAGCAAATTAAACTTTTAAAAGTATGGCCACTTTGCTAATTGCTGCCTGTTAAACATTTATTTCAGCAAATACTATCATTTATGACGAATAAGACATCTGGCATGTAACTTTGAAACAGACAAATTAATTTGCAGCCCATTTTTAGTAGTTTTAAATTGGGTGGCATACTTAAAGATTCATCAGAAATTTGGTATTTCTTTCTTTCCACAGGCTGGTGGTAATGTGTATAGTAATCAGTTAGTTCTTAAGTCTTTCCTGTCTTTTTCTTAGACCACTCTCACCCAGGGGAGATCTCGGTCACTCATTGGCTGGTGATTGCTGGGCCCTCCTGACCCCATTTCTTGCTCTCTGCTCTAATTCCTGCCCTCCCTAAGGTCGAAGCCACAGTGAATGATCTTGTCAGCTACACATGGCTCCCACTTGGTGCCATTTACCTCAGGATCCCAGTGACCCTGAAGTCCCACTGTAATGGGGATACCTGGGCCACATAGTAACCATTGCAGTACACACATACACACACACACACACACACACACAGTTAAACACACCCCACACATACACCACACATACACAGACACACAGAGACACAGATGCACACACAAATGCATACATACATGCATACATACATACATACACATAAGGCACACATACACCACACACACAGAGGCATAAAGAGACACACATACCCAACACATATACCACACACACACACAGATACATACATACATACATTCACACACACACACCCATGCATATACCACCCACACAGACACAGATCTCACATATACACCATACAAACAGAGACACACTCACTCCACACACACACACACAGAAAAACATACACACCCAACACATATACCACATACACACATAGATGCATACATACATAAAGGTATACATACTCCACACATATAGCACACACATAAACACAGACCCCACATATACACCACACACAGAGAGACATACACACTCCACACATACACCACACACACACACATACACACAGGCACACAGAAAAACACACACCCAACATATACCACACATACAGATGCATACATACATACATACACACACACACAGATACATACAACATACATACCCTTCCCCCACACAGACACATATACTTCACACATATACCACACACACATATACATACAGATATATACATGCATACATACACATACATACACCCCACACACATATACCACACACACAATACATACATACATACACAACCCCTCACACATATACCACACATGCAGATGTATACAAACATGCTTATATACATACATAAATACACACATACCCCACATATACATCACATACACAGACATGGATATATACATACACAAATACATTCATACATACACATACCTCACAAATAAACCACATACGCATAGACATACAGAGGCACACATATACCACACACACACACACATACATACTTATACACACACCTCACAAATATGCCACATACACACAGACACACAGAAACACATATTTACCACACACACAGATTCATTCATACATACATACATACATACATGCGTACATACATACATACACCGCCCCCAACAAATACACCACAGACACACACACACACACACACACCACGTATACCACACACATATACACAAGTATACACAAACATACCATCACCACTCACACACACATACTCATGCACACTGCTTTTCTAATAATGTGATAAAACGCCGTCCCAGAGCATCTTGGGACAGGAAAGGCTTTACTTCAGTTTACAGGTACAGAGTCCATGACTGAGTCAATTATTTTGATGGAAATTTATGTCTGTTTTCTTCACCTTGTAAACCCCTACCCATCCTTGAAACCCACCAGGAAACCCCCGTCCTAACTGAAGCGTGGAGGACGCCTCGCTCCTTTACTTGATCCATTCACTGGTGTTGGGGGGGCTGGGTAGAGTACCCTACATGCCTGCATTTGTATTTCTGACTCTGCTCTTTACCAGTTGTGGGGACAAGTTAAAACCCTCAGGGCTCAACTTTCCCATATAGTCAATATAAAAATTATGAAAAAATAGAAGCCTGTAATTGATATGAAGTAGTTATAACTCAATACCTGGCATGTTAATCGGGAACTAGATAAATGTTGGTCACAAACATTGTTATTTTGACTTCATTATATGGTCTGTTACACAGAGCTCTGCAGATGGCCCCAGATGAGGCTGAGTCCCTTTCTTACTCTGGAAGTGTTGGATCTTTGTGGATTAGACTCGTGGACCCCTCCTTTTCATTCATGTAGACTTGATCTACATGATTCTTGGGAAGCTACCTGACTGGATTCCAGTCCAGTGTCTCTGCCACCAGTTAGGAATAGCCCAGCCCTTGGCATGCTATTAAGAGGTCCATCATTCTGCTTGGGTTCATGGATCTGATGACAATGTCCACCCCAGGAGTCCGAGCATTCATTTAACAAGTCCTTAAGAATGTTCTGCATCTTGTAGGTCATAGTTCTTAGCACTGGCGTTACAGTGGAGAACCAAATTGATGATTCCCGGCCTCTACTCTAGTGAGGAAGAGAAAGATACAAAGAAATACATAAAAGAACTGCCTCGGGTGTTGGTGTACACAGTTGATGCCAGAGAGAAAACAAAGTCAGGAGAGGGGATATAAGGGTGGGAGAGGAGGACCACAGTTTTAAATGGAGCAATCAGTGGTGGTGCCGTTGGACAAATACTGCATATACATGAAGGGGACACAGGAGAGTTTTGGGGTATGTGGCTGTGCATGGCTTTCAAGTGAATAGTGAACAAAAGCAAAGAGTGTATCTGCTTCAGTGTATCATTAAAGGTCCCATCAGCGAGACCAGTTCCAGAGGGCTTTCAAGACAAGGTTATGTTTTTCAAATGATGAAACCCATTACGTTTCACCCATAGAAGAACTAGGTCTCTCCAATACAGTGACTTCTGCGAAGGTCACAAGGACAATGTGTCTGGGTTGTAGAGGTGTCTAAGCGCATTCTGGAACTTCCAGGGACTGTTCACTAGACAGTCTTCAGAAGCAGCTTTGTCACTTGCAGCAGTGGAAGGTGGGCTATTTTTCTGAGAGGAATCCAGGGAGTGTGGGAAGAAAATCTGCTGTGGGGAATCTATCTTGAAATGAGAGAATCAGATTTTTTTTCTCAGACTGACTTCCAGGCAGTACCTTCCAACACGATCAGGCACTGGAGCCAGAAAGCATGCCACTGACGAGGCTGCCTTCTGTTATTTCCTACATTGCTTCAGAAAAGGCGAGCTGGCCCGCCCACACCATCTGCCCAGAGTCTGTTGATGGGAAGATGCTGTGATGTAGGCATGAACTTAAGAGCCTGGTCATGATGGAGGACAGGAATTATCAAATGGTTTGGGAAACAGAGCACTGTCCATTTCTATCTCGTCAAAAGTGTAAGCTGAAGGGACACACCTGTCTTCCTGTGCCCATGTCTCATCTTGTCCTAAACAGAGGAATGTGTGCTTGTGATCAGCTTGGGCTGTGCATGCAGGGATGCCCAAAACAAGCATATGGTGGCTTAGAGTCCATAAACATGTTCCCAGCATTCTCAGCAGGCTACCTGTGTACATACATACAAACATACATACATACATACATACATACATATACACACACATATAGATACACATATATGTACACATATAGATACACATATAGGTATACATATAGGTATACATATAGGCATACATACACATATACATACACATATACCACCTGAGGATATGCTGACAATAGCCTAAGGAAGGCGCTCATGTGTAGAGAAGTTTGTGTGATGGGCATTTATGCCAGTGTACACACCAACAGTAGGACTTGCTCATTGGTAAGATTTATTAGCTATGTATGTTTTGAATTTTTTTAAAAAAAAATGACTTACCACTGAGCCTAGCAATAATTGGGGTCTACGTTTCCACACTGACTTAACCAAAAGCAGTATGGGGTGGAACAGAAAAAGTTCATTGGTTTAGTATTTATCTAGAACGAGGAGATCACAGACACATGATTTAACCTAATGTAATATGGCAGTGGGGTTAAAAGTGCTGAGCTTGGTACAGAAGACCTCCAGGAGATCCTGAGGGTGCCTGCTGCAGTGGGGCTGGGAGCACATAATCCAGTGACAGGGACATTTCCAGATCCAATGACCATTCAAAAAGTGTTTTGTATGGAGAGGAATGGTAGACTCTTCCACATGATTGACATGTGCCTGTCCCATGTGGGAGTATTATGACATTCTTCCACATATGTATTTTCTGAGTCTGTGGATTTATTTGGCCCACATTAGAAAGCATTCTCTTGCCTGTGTTAAATCGTAGGCCCATGATGGCTATGTTTATCTCAAACGTATACAGACCTATTTCCTTTTCACGGTTCCTCAAATAATACAGAACAGCCACTCTTTACATGGTGTTTAAATGTATTAGACATTATAAGTAACCTAGAAATAATTTAAAATAGACACAAGAAAATGCATACTCTACCATCTCATGATACTGAACGTCGTAAGGATTTTGGTATTGGCCCTTTGATGGACTCTTTGTAGATTTTGAGAGATGACAAGTATTTGCCTTCTGTGGGCATATGACACCACTTATAAGGTGTGCTTGGCATAGAAGTCTATGTGAATGACAGCTACTATCTCTATTTCTACCATCCATCTGATCACCTATCATCTATCTATCTATCTATCTATCTATCTATCTATCTATCTATCATCTATCAATCATCTACCTATCAATATCATTCATCTATCATCTATCTATTACCTGACCAACCTATGTGCTAGAAACAGAGTGTAAGACCTTGTACCCATTGAGCAAGTGTACGTCCAGTCAACTACATCTCCAATGCCTGTCCTAAACTTTTAGCTGTAACACCCATTATACAAGTAGAGAGACATGGTGGGAAAAATGAAGATGTCCAGCATGTGGGACATTCCATAAAAAGTCTGATAGGATCTTTTCTGGCATTAATAATAATATAGTAATAATAATTAATAATGACAGACATTATTTACTAACTGTGGGGGACTCTTTGAAACGGAGAGGCCCAGAGATAGAAGAGCAAATGCCCTTTTCAAGTCCTTACTGGGTCCCACATCGGGGTGATGAGTGTAGGACACAGCTCAGAGAAGTAGTGGTGGACTTCAGGGAGCTCGATGCATGAGATATAAATGAAATAACAAGGAAGCCATGCCCGTCTTCTTAACTGTGAGGACAGCAGCTCAGTGATGTGAACCTTGTTATTTGTAAGGAATTCTTATTGGAGTTGGGAAGATGATATGTGTGATGACTGTAATTTACTTTTAAAAATGTCAGCCACAAATGAGTGTTTATGTGAGCACGCATTCACAAACTCGTGTTACATCTGCATGTGAAGGAAGAGAGGAAGCAAATGGAACCAAGGTGGAAAAGGTTGTTAATGTTAACTTGATACATTGCCGAGTTTGTCTTTGGGCATGTTTTGTTGAAAGTATTCTAAGTAAATCTCTGCAAAAGAAACCATATATGAAAAATTCCCTTAGAAAAGACCAGAAGGCAGAAAATAGAGAAGACAGAGAAGG